>NC_056729.1:1642179721-1642294721 GCF_019279795.1 Protopterus annectens | reverse complement strand
GTGGGGACATTTTCTTCATAACCTACACTTAGGTATAGGGCTCTCAGTTTATCTGCAGGTAGCTGAGTCTCTTGGGATGGTGGATTTTTTGAGTATGTGAAGTTCATTCACTACATTTAAGAAATTAACGTGGTTTTCTTGGGGGTAGGTATTGAGGAGGTCTTTTAATATGCTATAATCTGATAGCTTGTTTTATTAAGACCAAGTAAAATCTCAATAAATTTTCATTATGGGCTTATATGTTCATAGATTAGTACTTGACTAATTGCACTTATGGGCCATTTTAAGCCTAGCCAATTACCCCCTGTGAAAATTAAACCCCGTACCTTGTGTCTGTAAGGCAAACACCTAAACCATTATGCCAACCTCCCACCAGGAGATAATGTGATCTTTACCAAATATAAATACTCCACCACAGTTTCCGTTGAGCCTAAAGGTGTTGTAGGTGGAAAACTCTGTTGTAGAGGAAGTGTTTTTCTAATCTTAAACCAGATTTCAGTAATAATGAACATGCAAATGTGCTTCAAATGCAGAAGGGCTTCAAGGTCAGACAGTTTGTTATTTAGACTCCAAGCACTGAGCTGCACCACACTGACAATGTCTGAAGCTTTGTTGGTTAGACTGTTTGGTTGGAAGATCCATTAGCTGGTTTCTACCTAAAAAGGCACTATGGGGCAAAAAAGGCTTTGGCCAGTATGCAGAAGCCTTGGAATGAGAGGTACAGGCCGTCCTTGACAAAGCAAGTAGGGCCATGCAGCAATTCATTCTATGCTGACACATACAGAACCACCCTTGAATGACACCAGTTACTGAAGCCAGTTGATGAAATCCATCATCCTTTTCCTTTTACCGTAGCATCATCCTCAGTGAAGGTAAAATTCCATCAAATAACAGAATCTTTCCTTGTGTCATGTGTGGAGAAATCGGAAATGTCTTTCTGCATTACCCTTAGGGTTTGGCACACAAGATTTGGCACACTAGGTGATTTATACCCATGCAGACCACTATCATGTTATAGTCATATTCATTCATCTTAAGGGTCTTGAGGGCCTTTGAGACATCGGACATCCTATTTATTTATTTATTTATTGTATTTGTTTACCGGGAAAGTCGACTGGGCCTAAAAGCCCATTTTCGGTGGATGCCCAGGGAGAAAGCTCCAACTAGAACATAGATGCAGAAAAAAATTAAACATTAATTGGTACAGAAGTAGAAGCAGTGTTACACACAGTGGTTACAGTAATATATACAGAATATATACATAAGTCAGGAATTTAGTTGATTTGATTACAGTAACATATACAGAATATATACATAAAAGCAGGAATTTAGTTGGTTGCCAGATGAATTCAGAGTGGTAAAAACGGAGATAAATTAATTAATCAGCATTATTGTACCAGTATCAAAAAGTGATGAAAAAAAATAATAATAAATATGGAGAAAGTATTGATAATAGCTTGCCAATGAGAAGTTATCACCATTATTCTGTTTCATCCAGATTTGTAAAATTAGAGTCTGTGTGTCTTATTATGGAGTCATCAATCACCAACACATTATTGTTAGAGAAAGGTTTAAGCACGCTTGTTGTGAAGCATTTTTTTTCCTGGTGACTCTCAATTATGGCTGCATCTTCAGATAGGCTTAGCATGCCATTGAAGAGGATGAGTGCTGCATGCAGGGAATGCTGTTACTGCAGCAGTGGTGAGTTAATTGTCTGTGTCAGTGATTGCTCTTCCATGGCTGTGTACCATCTAATTCCATTTATGATGCCTCCATTTAGTGTGGTTGTGAGACTGTTCCTAGATATTATCGGTCACCAGACAACAGATCAAACCCAGTAATTCATCCTTCTCTATAATCACCTTTGTGTCTCAGAAATAGCCCAACAGCTTCCTCTGCTTCAGCATGTTGCCTTGGCTTTTCCTTACATTAGATCCACATGTAAAAAGTCATTAACCTCTACCAGCAAATGTATCATTAACAGCAGAAATAACCCACAACAGGCTTTTCTGTCATCGTCATGTAAGATACGACTAGTTTCTTTTACTTGCTTTCTTCGGTACTCTAAGCTATCTAAATAAAAGTTATTATAAGTTGTTAAATAGTGTTATTATTTATGTCATTGCCTAGGGCTATACTTTCAGTAGAAATCAGAGGCATTTATCTGTCCGTGAGGTGCAGCACCCTTTAAGATTACAGTAAGGAAGCGATACAGTTCATATATGTCCCTTAAGGATTAGAAATGAGAGGTTTTGCCTTCCATGTTAAAATCAGAATTGGAATTCCACTTTGAATTGAATTTTTTTAAATGAAGTAGATTTTGCAGCAACATAGCTTCTTCCATATTGTACAGCCTTGTAAAACATGTTGTCTTTCTGTCTACCTCACTTCCTAGCTCTCTCTCAGAAATAAGTTCAGGTATTATTTTCATTATTTCTGATCCAGCTGAGTACACAGATGAAACAACAGGTGGAGTGGACTGCATTTTTACTTGTCTTTTACTGATCTCATCGTAATAGTTTTTCTCTGTAGCAGGATTTAGCTTTGGCATCACTGATGCTGTCTATTCAACTGAAGATTTTTCTGGTACAGACTCAGGTGCAGAAAGCCTTCATGGTTAAGTCATAATGACGTAGTCGTTGCCAGATTTGAAGTTTCTTACACTGTCTCTTTTACAGATTCAGAGTTGTGACGTACGTTATTGCTGCCATTAAACAGAATACTTCTGTGACTTTCAGGAATGCTGCTTGCTCTGTGCTCTTTGTATGGGGCTGTTATTTCCCTGCTGAAACAGATTCTCAAGTGTAGTTTTAGTAGGTATTCCTGTGCATCATTTACATAGACAACACAACGGTTAGGCTGTCATTTATTCTTGTTTTAATGTCTTCATTGGAAAACTGTTTTATTTTGGACAGGGAATTTCCACATGATCTCAATGCACATTTCAAAATACCAAAACCACGGGTCTTTTAAAATGCACCTTTGCCTAAAAGGTTTCTATCACTTCCTCTCACACCATAGAGAGACTGTTTTCTATACAAACAAGATGTTTATTCTGCATTGTGTGATTATTTTTTTTTTTGCAGGATGGGTAAATAATTTTACAAACAAGGATTTTAATTTCTCGGCTTGTTCACGTTTTCTGCAGCTTTTCAAGCATGCCATTGTCATTCTTATCCCTTTCAAGTTTTCATAGGTTCATAGGTTCATAGGTTCATACTAGGCTATCTGCCCGAGGGCATTTATAAGCCTAGCCCATTGTTTTGTGGCTTACGCCACCCCTTTAGTATGGGGAACTATACCCATTATTTTGCTGTGCCTCTGTCGAGCAGTGACACTGAGGTAATTCCTGGGGTATATCTGCGATCTCCCATCCATTGGTCAAGATTTCTCTTGAACAAGGCCAGCGAGGTGCTCTGCCTCACATGTACCGGGATTTTGTTCCACAGCATAGGGAGTCTTTGGGTGATGAATCTATCTCTCCAGCACGCCCTATTAATAGCTGTGTCGAGGTTTAAGTCTCCCGCCCTTGTGGCTCTGATGGATCTAGATTTTTGAGGTGAAGCATATTCATCAAATCTGGGTTTGACATGGCCTTGTATGTTAGGCAAAGGTCACCTCTGAGCAAGCGTGTGACTGAATAGAGCTGGAGTTCTTTCAGTCGGGCAGCATAGGACAGATTTTTGAGACCCTTTATCCTTTTGGTGAGGAACTTTTGTGGCCTCTCCAGCTGCTGCAAGTGTCGGGTCAGATACATTCGAATGGGGCATTGTACTCAATCATTGGTCTGATGAGTGATGAGTAAAGGGAGACTATGACCTCCCTTGATCTAGATGAGAATCCCTTCATGATAAGGTGGGCAATGTAGAAGGACTTCCTAACTACTTTAGCTACATGGGTGTCGAATGACAGACTACTATCAACCTGGGTCCCCAGGTCCCTGATAACTTCTTCTGTGCTCAGTGGATTGCCACCTATTTGGTAGCTAGGGGTAACCTTGTTTTTCCCGAAGGGTATGACTATGCATTTTTTGGCATTTAACTTTAGGCCATGGCTCTGGCACCAGTTATCCGTTTCTGTGAGACCCTTCTGAAGGATATCTGTGTCAGATGTGTTTTCTACTATGGCTCCCAGTTTGCAGTCATCTGCAAACTTTGTCAGCCATAACCCTCCTGTGTTTGCTTGTACTTCGGAAAAGTAGATGCCAAACAAGAGTGGGCCCAGGACTGAGCCCTGTGGGACACCACTTGTGACAGGCTTTGAGTCTGACATGGCGCCAGCAACTCTGACCCTGTGGGTTCTGTCACTCAGCCAGTTTGCAACCCATCTTGTGATGTATGGGTTAACATTTAAGCTGATGAGTTTTTCAATGATACCCGAGTGGGGTATTGTATCAAGGCCTTAGCCAGATCGAGGTAGGCTGTATGGACTGCCTTTCCCTCATCAATGGCTTTGGTGACTGTTTCGAAAAAGTCAACCAAGTTTAAAAGGCATGATCTGCCTTTGACAAAGCCAAACTGGGTTGGATCCAAAGTCTGCAAATTCCCTATGTCTTTATTTATGAGGTCCATTATGATCCTCTCCATGGCTTTGCAGATAAGGCTTGTCAAGCTAATGGGCCGGTAATTTCCAGGGTCTGTGGAGGCACCGCCTTTGTGAAGTGGGACCACAGTTGCAGTGCGCCACTCCCTGGGTACGTATCCAGAGGTAAGACTTTGATTAAACAGCTGTCCTAGCTGTGGGTTTAATTCCTCATTGAGTTAGTGGAGCACACAGCCGGGGACACCATCGGTCCCATGGATGCTGTGTTTTTGCTTTGGAGAGAGCAGTTCTCACTTGGGCTGGAGATGTTTGGGGGCTGCACTCATTTGGTATAGATATCTCTCCTTTTGGGGAGGGGAGAAGTTTGCACTGAACCTGTCAGCCAGTATGTTGGCAATGTCTGTAGGATCAGTAATCTTCACATCATTTTGAACTAGTTCTGAGCATATCTGGGAGTTTCCTCCTAGGTTTCTAACATAGCTAAAGAAGGCCTTATGATTGTCTTTTGAGTCTTTAGCTATTTTTCTCTCGAAATTTGCTTTGGATGATTTTATGAGAGCTCTTAGTTTTTACTTATAGTGATCAAGGGTGTCTTACCTTTTAAGGATTTTGCTCTATCTTGTAGTAGCTTCCTCCTTTTGTTGTAGAGTTTGTTTATGGCTGGGGTCCACCAGACTGGACGCTTGCCTTTGGTACAAAGAGTCTTTGTTTTGCTTGGGATTGCCTTATCCATGCAGTCCTGCAGGTGCTGGTAGAAGGCGTTTGTAAGTGATTCAGCGGCTTGAGTATTGTTTTCCACTGCTCGGGGCCTGAAAGGAGACCACACTAGTCTTTAGAAGTGTGAAGTCGGCTTTTGAGAAGTTCTTTACTGTGGTCTTTTTATTTCAGGTGCGGGTGGGATGAGGACCTTCAGCGAGATTAGTTTGTGATCTGATCTCACCAGTGAGGGGTATACTTCCGGTGTTGAACATTGTGCTCCCATGTTCGTGATGATGAGATCAAGTATGTTATCTCCTCTTGTGGGGATGGTGACTAGTTGTTCCATGGCATTTGAGTTTATGAATTCCAGGAACTTTTGGGCTAGGGTGTTTGGGCTTGAGTAGTGTTCCCAGTCTATATTAGGGTAATTGAAGTCACCTAGTATGATGGTGTTTGGTGATACATTTATCCCCTCTAGTGTTTTCAGGAAGGCCATGTGGGTTTCCTGAGTTTGTGAGGGTGGCCTGTAACATGCTACAATTTGCAGAGCAGTCTTGCCTATGGTTAATTGCACCTGGATGGACTCCGATGCATCGTGCGTTGCTACCAGTCTTGAGGTGTGGGTGTCCTTGATGAATATGGATACCCCCTCCTTTCTTGGTATTGTCCGGATTTTGGGGCCGGAACGCATGATATGAGGTAAAACCTGATAGCGCTGGGGTGCTCTCAGGAGCCTTGAACCAGGTTTCTGTCACAGCACAGACATCGATGTTCTCCATACTGAGAAGGGCCTCGAGTGCGTGCATTTTGAGATTTAGACTTCTGGCATTGAGCAGCATTACCCTTAGTTTTTCCTTTTTTGTGTTCTAGGGTGGTAGGTTTAGAATTTGAGCCTTGCCTAAAAAGGCACTATGGGGTGGCAAGAGCCTTTGCCAATATCCGAATCCCAGGGTGACAGGTGCAAGCCGTCCCTTGCGAAGCAGCGTGGCTTGTCCAGCATGTCATCCCAGGCAGACAGATACTGGATCCCCTTTGAATGACACCAGTGTTTAAGCCAATTGTTAAAGCTGATCATCTTATCTCTGTATTGTGGCATCATTCTTGGTGAAGGTAGGATACTGCTCAAGGTCAGGGTCATACCTGCCTGGGCTACATAATCAGAGAGCTCCTCAATGTCTCTTTTCATGTAGTCCAAGGAGGTACGTCTCAGGTCGCTTACACCAGCGTGGACAATGACTGAGTCATATTTGTACCTGCTGTTGAGAGACCTGAGTGCTTGCGTTATGTGGCGGATTCTAGCGCCCGACAGGCAGCTTACTGTGACCTTCTCCTTACTCAGTCTGGTGAGCGGGACATCAGTGTGTCTGACTATGGAGTCACCAATGACTAGTGTGTCTGGCATTGTGTTTGGCCTTAAGGGCTGTGACTGTTTGACACTCTGACTGTGAGGTCTATGTGTTGCGGGTGTTGTGTTCTGAGGTGGTGGTTGTTTGGGTGTCTGCTTTGGTGGCCTCTGCTGTTTTGGTAGAGTTTTGATTAGAGCCTCGAGTATGTCTTTGTGTGTTTATGTGTATGATTTGAGGTTGTAATGGTACTATGTGAGACTGGGTCTATAGTGTGTGTGGTAACCTTCTCCTCCTGACTGGTCTTGCCAGTCCTATGTTGAGAGAGCTCAGCCTCCAGTTTGGCCGTATAGTTGCATCTCTCGCATGTATTTGTGTTTTGTGGGAGGAGGAAAGGGTTGTCTGTGTACATGAGGCAATTGAAACATTGCCTCAATATTCCCAGGTTCACCAGCTGAGCAGGAGAGGACACTAGCAACTGATCCCTCGACATGCTAGAAGGGTAGACAAAAACTTTAAAAAGATTGCGGGGGACGGGGGTGACGGAGAAATGGGGGGTTGCCTGTTTGGGGTACTATCTATGACAAGAGTGCCGTATCAAGGTAATAAGTACTGTAGGAGCAAGTGCTAGGTTTAATAGATAGAGAATAGTCTACTTGGAGTCAAGTAGAGTTGATCTTTTAGTTATAGGATACGCTGATTTGATCAGTAGTATAGTTCGAGGAAGGTAGTTTTAAGGGAAAATTTGAAGAGTGGACTTTAGGTAGCCGAATAGTTTAAACCTGCTTAACCGGCACTGCCCTAGTGTGCAACAGTGGCAGCTCCGCTCTAAATCGCGCTAATGCGCGTTTAGCTGCGTTTTATACCAGGGGCTGGAAAAAGCTAAAACTGGCCCAAAATGACCAATAAACTACTAGTTACTGGCTGAAACCTCACAAAACTGGACAAAGGCAGCTCAATGCTTCCCACTCCCACTGGTAAGCAAGGTAGCTTCCTTCCCCAAATAAGGCAAGGAAACAGTACACAGGAACTACAACCAAAGCCCAGGAATCAGCAACTCTGAAACTGGACTAAACTAGTAAAGCAGGAAAGCAAGGTAGCTTCCTTCCCCAAATAAGGCAAGGAAACAGTACACAGGAACTACAACCAAAGCCCAGGAATCAGCAACTCTGAAACTGGACTAAACTAGTAAAGCAGGAAAACAAGAGATATTTTTTTCTTTTTTTCTTTTTTTCACAAAACAGGCAGAAACAGGTACAGCAAACACTTATAAATGCTATGAATCAGCTACTACAGCTTACACAGAAGAATTTGCTACAAATACAGTCAAATAGTAACAAACAAGGATTCCAAGTGCAATATTAAGTTAAATGCAGTAAAAGCAGCTTCAATGTAACAGAAAGGCAGGCGAAATACAGTTGCTAGGTATTCAGATGTGGAAAGCAACAAAAATATACTTAGTATCAAGAAAAGTCGCTTATTCAGCTCTCTGCAGCCTGGATTACTCTGCTGGCCCACGTGGAGTCTGTGCTGAGTAGGTACAAGCTGAAAGTTTTATACCAGGGGCTGGAAAAGCTAGAAACTGGCCCAAAACGACCAATAAACTACTAGTTACTGGCTGAAACCTCACAAAACTGGACAAAAGGCAGCTCAATGCTTCCCACTCCCACTGGTAAGCAAGGTAGCTTCCCTTCCCCAAATAAGGCAAGGAAACAGTACACAGGAACTACAACCAAAGCCCAGGAATCAGCAACTCTGAAACTGGACTAAACTAGTAAAGCAGGAAAGCAAGGTAGCTTCCCTTCCCCCAAATAAGGCAAGGAAACAGTACACAGGAACTACAACCAAAGCCCAGGAATCAGCAACTCTGAAACTGGACTAAACTAGTAAAGCAGGAAAACAAGAGATATTTTTTCTTTTTTTTTTTTCACAAAAAAGGCAGAAACAGGTACAGCAAACACTTATAAATGCTATGAATCAGCTACTACAGCTTACACAGAAGAATTTGCTACAAATACAGTCAAATAGTAACAAACAAGGATTCCAAGTGCAATATTAAGTTAAATGCAGTAAAAACAGCTTCAATGTAACAGAAAGGCAGGCGAAATACAGTTGCTAGGTATTCAGATGTGGAAAGCAACAAAAAATATACTTAGTTCCTTTACCGCATTCTTTCATTTCTTCACCTGCTAGTTTTCTCATTACAGCAGTATATGAAGATTACCAGAGGTTATTATTTTATTATTTTTTATGTATTTTTTTTATTAAACTGTCATCAGCAAAATGAAATTGAAGTAAAAATTAAAATAATTCAATATAAGCATAGGACAGGCTAAACTGCGCTTTCAGAAGTAGTGTACCAATGCCAAGATAAGGATTAAAAAAAAAAAAAAAAAAACAGAATAAACACCACAGTACTACCTTCATGGAGATTTGTTATCGCTATCATGGCTGAAAAGGTGAGAACTTTCACAAGTTTGTAGATCTCTGCTGACTAGACATGAAACAGGATTTAGTTAACATATATCTGATGTTGCACGAAATGGTTAAAAGTAATATTTGTTTTGTTGAGTCAGAAATGTCAAGATACATCATACGTTTCAGCAAAAGTAGGAATCATGAGAATCAGAGTTCAAAGCTACTGATTCCTGCACCCTTTAAGACGTGACAGTTCCTAGTCTGTGAAGGAGAGCCAGGCAAGCTTGTGCTTCTTCTTTCGGTTGTTCCCGTTAGGGGTCGCCACAGCGGATCATCTGTTTCCATTTCTTCCTGTCCTCTGCATCTTGCTCTGTCACACCAACCACCTGCATGTCCTCTCTCACCACATCCATAAACCTTATCTTAGGCCTTCCTCTTTTCCTGTTACCTGGTAGCTTCATCCTTAGCATCCTTTTCCCAATATACCAAGCATCCCTCCTCAGCACATGTCCAAACCAATGCAATCTTGTCTCTCTGGCTTTGTCTCCAAACCTTCCAACCTGGGCTTAACCCTCTAATATACCTATTCCTAATCCCCAGTGCAAATCGTAACATCTTTAACTCTGCCACATCCAGCTCTGACTCCTGCCTTTTTGCCACTCTCTCCAACCCATATAACATATTTGGTCTCATTACCCTCTTGTAGACCTTCCCTTTCACTCTTACTGGTACTTGTCTGTCACAAATCACTCCTGACACTCTTCTCCACCCACTCCACCCTGCCTGTATTCTCTTCTTTACCTCTCTTCCACACTTGCCATTACTCTGAACTTTTGATCCCAAGTATTTAAACTCATCCACTTCGCCAACTCTGCTCCTTGCATCCTCACCATTCCTCTATCCTCCCAGTCAAACTTGTGCTGAATTTTTAAATTCCCACCCACTTATCCAAATCCCACTTGAAGCAAGATAGTATATCATTGTTTTATCCACAGGGGAAGCTACTCCAGGTATGAAGGACATGCTGAATAATTCATTGGTCTCTCCACCTTGTTCTAGTGATCTGCTTAAGCAGGTTTATATCCTTGTGCCGGTATTTGCAGGACTGTTTCATTTGTGAAAATGAGTGACCCTGGACTAATTGATCTCTGACTGCTTGAAAGGCAAGCTATAGTTCTGTGAGGAGCATTTAACACACAAATATGAGGGACAGTGCTTCTACACTTTTCTGGTAGTGTAGGGATTTTAAGTCTAAGAGCCTTTTTATTAGGAATTTCTGGGGCCTTTCCGTCTGTCTGATATGTCTGGTGAAGTACATTCCAAAAGGGAGCATTGTATTCTATAATTTGTCTGATCAGTGATCAATGCAAGGGGACAATAATCTCTTTACATCTGGATGATATTCCTTTTGTGATCAGTTGCACCATGTGAAATGATTTCCTGACAATGTTTGTTACATGGTGATCAAAGGAGAATTTATTTACTTATTTATTGACATTTGTTAACCAGGAAAGTCCACTGGGCCAGTGCCCCATTTTCAGTGGAGGCCTGGGGAAAAAAGCTCTCTACAATCACAGAAATTTTTACATAACATCAGCTTAACTTTGAAAGTCAAGAATGTTTTTACATAATACAAATTGAAGTAGATATACAAAACAAATGCATATTTAGAGGTATACAATACAAGGAAAATAAACCCAGTGTGTTAGATTTTTAGTAATTCTGTTTGTATATTCTCATAAGTAAGAATACTGTTAATCAATTCTGTTTATTCAGCCACAGAAATAAAGAAAGCAAGAAAGATTGGTTACGAAGACAGATAGTGTAAACTGCAACTATATTAAGTTAGTAAATGTATCTGTAGTGTATAGTGGCCAAAGCATTTAAGGTGGTTTAATTGTAGGACTACAAGAACAGACAAGGTTATTGAGATAGTGTTCTTTTAGTGCAAATTTAAATGTTTTTAAAGAGTCTAGTTGAGTAAGAGAGAGAGGGAGGGCATTCCAAAGTATGGCAATGGCATGGGAATAGAGACGTTGTCCAGCTCTTTTGTTGGGTTTAGTTATGGTTAAGAGTTGTTTGCTAGAGGACCTAAGATGCTGAGTAGGGGTGTGTGTTTCTATTATAGTTTGAAGGGATGGTCAGAAGTTTGGATTATTTAGTAGTCTGTTGGTGAGAGTAAGTTGGGAGTAATGTAGGCAATGAGGGAACTCAAACCAGTTTATAGATTTAATGGCCAGGAAATGATGTGTGCGAGTTGGCATGTTGGAGACAAACGTAGCTATTTTATAGTAGCACGACTGCAGTTTGTTCAGGAGAGATGTGTGTAGGTTAGTGAAAATGGGGCAACCATAGAGGAGGGAGGGTAGAAGTAGACTATTAGATATTTTCAACTTGGTAGACTTGTCCAAATAGAGTTTATGCCTCTAGAGTTTGCCAAGCTTAAAATGGGTCTTTTTAATTGAGTTGAGTATATGATTCTCAAAGGATAGTTTGTCAGCAATTGTGATGCCAAGTAGTTTGGCTGTTTTTATAATTTCAATTTCCATATTGTTTTGAGGGAATATTTTAAAGTCTAGAGTTAGAGGTTTGGTTGTGAAGAGTAAAAGTTTTGATTTTTTGGGATTAAGTAGCAGTTGAGCTTCATTAAGCCAAGATTTGATGGAAGTAAATGCATTTTGTGTTAACTTTAGGAGATCTGAGATGTTGTTAGAGTATGTAATTATTGTCGAATCATCCACGTATTGAATGAGTGTACTCTGCAGGGATGCTTTATGGAGATTATAAATAAATATGTTAAAAAGCAAGGGCCCAAGAACAGACCACTGGGGAACGCCTGTGTTGTTGAGTAGGTAATCGGATTGCTTACTTTGCCATCTAACAGATTGTTTTCTGTTGTGTAGATAGTTATGAAACATGTGAGGGGAGCAGGCAAAATCACAGTGGGTAAACAAGTGGAACCAAGGAACTGTAGAAAAACAACCACTTGAAGGCGGTGTCCAGTAACACAAGATACCAGGTATCCTCAGTAAAAATGCTTTAATGCAAAGCCAAAATCCACAGCAGCAACAAATACAATTTGTGAAAAGCAGCACAGCTACAAGAACAAATTTTTGGATAAGGGCTTTTGTCTGCTACCATAGCAGACTTTATCCAACATTTTGTTCTTGTAGCTGTTACCAAAGGTGTTACCGCCTTTGTGAAGGGGAGTA
This sequence comes from Protopterus annectens, assembly GCF_019279795.1. Lineage (NCBI taxonomy): Eukaryota > Metazoa > Chordata > Ceratodontiformes > Protopteridae > Protopterus > Protopterus annectens. Next base: position 1,642,282,507 of record NC_056729.1, on the reverse strand, counting down.
ATAATTAAGTTTTTCCATAGTTGTGGGACATATGATTCAGAGATTGATTAGTTAATAAGAATGATAATTGGAAGAGCTATACATTCTTCTGCAAGCTTTAGGTATTCAGCCAGAAAGCCATCAGAAGAAGGGGATCATGGTTTTAGTTTTGAGAGCAGTTTACGAACTAGAGAGGTGGGTACTGGTTGTAATGTAAACAGAGGAGTGGATTTTTTTTGTTGGAATTACAATTGATGTGGTGGGAGTGGTTAGAGAGTGTATTGTTGTTTATGTTGATGATTATACTTTTGTAAGTTTGTAGAGAGAAATCATTAACAGGTTTTTGGATAGTATCAATAAAATGAGAATTGAAGGCTTGGGCAATTTCTTGAGGGTCTTTGTCAGGAGTTGGGGAGGAGATGTGTTGAGTACCAAGATTTAGGAAAGAGGAAACAGAGTTCCAGAACAATTTGGGGTTATTTTGTTGGGTAGAGAGTTTAGTGGAGATATAGCTTTTTTGTCATTGATGACTTGCATTTTGGCATTGTTACGGAGTTGTTTCTATCTGAGTTCAAGTTGTGGGGTTCTATTTCTATGCCATTCCTTCCAGGCTTTATCCCTGGAGGTAAGTAACTGTTTAGTTTGTTTAGTTAGCCATGGGGCATGGTTAGGCTTTACTCTTTCGGTACGTGTGGGAGCAAGACTGTAGAATATCGAAAAAGACTTTATTGAAGTAGTTGACTGTGTCATCCAGTGGAAGAAATTTGGTAGAGGACCAGTTGTGGGTTTTTAGAAGCTCTAAGAATAGTTGTTCATTGAAATGGGCAAGATACCTAGTTGTTCTTAGACAATGCAATTTGTCAATTTGAAGTTGAGTTCTCTGGGTATAGGCAGGATGATGGTCAGTAAAGGGATTGGATAGGGTCACTGCCTTGGTGAATTTTTGATGGTGTGAGACGAGTATCCAGTCTACGGTTGATTCTGTTTGTTTTTTGTATCTTACAAGTGGGGTTAGAGATGAGTTGAGTAAACCTGTGCAAGTTAATACTATTTACTGGGGAGTCAGAGATGAGAGTTTGCCAGTTTATATTTGTGTTGCCAAGAATAATGGTTTCATTTGACATATTGAGAGTGGTCCAGAGTAGGTATGTTTTGACCTGGGGAAATATAGACTACAGCAATACATAATTGTTTTCTGTTGTTGATGTGAAGGTTAAGTAGTAATAATTCCATATTTCCGAATGTTGGTATAGGTTTATCATATGGTGTAACAGCTAAAGTGTCACGGTAGATTAATGCGACACCTCCACCTTTTTTATGTAGCTGGTCATTTCTATGTATATTATATCATGGAGGGATTATTTCAGTGTTAGCAATATGTGGTTTTAGCCTAGTCTCTGGGGAGAAGTGAGAGAGCCAGGCATGGAATTCGGTGGTTTTGTTATTACAGATACTACGTACGTTAATTGTAGTGAAGCAGAGATTCTTGGCATTAGAACATTTTCATTTTGAAGTGAGATGCAGTCAATACTTTATACTGGGGGATCATTTGTCTGCCCAAAGTAACAATGTGCATTTTTAGTATCTAATTTAAGCTCATATTCAATACACCAGGCACTTATAAGGGTATGTTCCTGCTGGAGGGTCTGTGTCAAAGGGAGATTTGACAATGACTTCCAACCAGTGCCCAGTGCTAGTACCATGAGCCGGCACCCTGCCTTCTCAGCTCCTCAAAAAAAATAATAGAAAAGAAAAGAACACAATGTTCCATTTACTGGAACACCAGACAGGTGGCCAGAAACACCTGACCCTCCTCATTTTATTAAAAAATAATAATTTATCCTTGTTATAAACTGCAGAAAACTGCTTGCTACAAATGTAGCAAACAGTTACTGAACTTTATATCCTGCCTGTATGGAGCACTAAGCACTCATGTTTTACTTAAAAAACATTTCTTGTAAACTGTAGCAAACAGTTGCTATAGTTTATATCCTTCCTGCACAGAATACTAGAACACTCAAATTTTACTTAAAAAGGTGATTTTTTTTTTTACTTTTAAACTGCAGCAAATTGCTTGCTGCAATGTACCAAGCAGTTGCTACAGTTTAGACCATAAATGGAGCACTACAGCACTCAGGTTTGACTGCAATCAGCAGATCACTCACTCCCAACACTTTGCTCCTGGGGCAGTTGCCTGTTTCACTCTACCCTAGCTACACTACTGATTATGAAGTACATTGATGAGCAATTGATGCATTGTATGTTCAACACTATGGAGGGATACTGCAAATGCAGCAATGTTTCAACAGTATTTTGCAAATGTATCATATGTCCAACACTATGGAGGGATTCTGCAAATGCATGTAAATACTACAGATGAAAAGTACATTTATTTAGAAAATATTAGTGAAAGCATCATTAGCAATTATATGACTGTCCAAATAACTGTATCATAATTCTCAAAATAATTCAGGGAAGTAGGAGACCATTTAAACTGGAACTGGGAATGGATCGAGCACCCTCCAAAAAAAAAAAAAAAAAAGACAGACATACTATTAATGACATGTAATAAAATGTTTGATGTCCCTAGACAAAACAGAGACAAAAGGCACAGGAACAGTTGCGTTCAATTGTGTTGGTTGGGCAGCAAACAGTCTGTCAGTGTGGATAGTTTAACTCAAACCTCCGTTTACATCAACTGTATGCCTGATGTAAATCTGTTTTATGCACAAAACATAGCTTTGTAGACATAGATCTGGCTAGTCACACTTTAAACTGATTGTACTTCTTCTCTGGATCATTGCATTCTGGTTGACCCTCATTAGGAAGCTGTTAGATGTGTTGTCAAGTCTGTCAGATTATGGCACCATCTTTAGTTTGTAAGATGTAGGACTTTGGTTCAGTTATTTCTTGCATTACAGCTCCTGTTGGGCACAACCTTTTAGCACTCTAATTTTGAGGGGGTCAGCTTGACCTGGTACAATCTTTTAGCGCTCTAACTCTGAGGGGACAGCTTGACCTGGTTGTGAAGCAGGTACTCACTGTGCAGGATGACTTCCGTTATAAAACACTGCATATGAAGCTTTTGCTTTTTGGTCATTTTTTGACAATATTGTGCAGAATAACTCTAGACTTAAGTTTTGATTCTAACTTCGGCATGTCAGTTTATACTTGTCTTCCAAGCATGACCTGTAAAGGACTTACATTTTTGACACTATCTGGAGTAGCATTAGCTGCGAAGGGCTTACTCCGGTGACACTTTGTGGAGTATCAATAACTGTGAAGGACTTACTTTGGTGGCACTTTGTGGAGTATTATTAGCTGTGATGGTACTCTGGTGACACTTTGTGGAGTATCATTAGCTGTGAAGGACTTACTCTGGTTGCATTATGTGGAATAGCATTAGCTGTGAAGGACTTACTCTGGTTGCAGTATGTGGAATAGCATTAGCTGTGAAGGACTTACACTTATGACACTGTGGGATAGCATTAGCTGTGAAGATAGCATTAGCTGTGAAGAATTTACTCTGGTAGTGCTATGTGGAATAGCATTAGCTGTGAAGGGCTTACATTTGTGGTACTTTGTGGAGAATCATTAGCTGTGAAGGCCTTACTCTGGGGCGCTATGGGAGTATCATCAGCTGTAAAGGACTTCTCTGGTGGCACTAAGTGGAGCATCATTAGCTGTGAAAGACTTACTGTGGTGGCACTTTGTGGAGTATCATTAGCTGTGAAGGACTTACTCTGGTGGCACTAAGTGGAATAGCACTACCTGTGAAGGACTTACATTTGTGGCACTAAGTGGAATGGCACTAGCTGTGAAAGGCTTACTTTAGTGGTACTATGTGAAGTATCTCAATATGCCATGAGAGCTCTGTTAGGATTTTTCTGTGTTACTATCTTTTTGGTGGCAGATAGTGAGGACCTGAAGTATGGTGAATCCATAATCAGCAACAGTTTGTTAAAACTAATTGTACACTATCTCAATAAGCAGATCAAATGTTGAAAATGTGGTTTTGTGTTTGGCTGTCATTTGTTGGCTAGTTGTGGTTGGAACATGGATTATTTCTTCTTCTTTCAGCTTTTCCCGGTTAGGGGCCACCACAGCGGATCACCTGTCTGCTCATGATTGGCAGTAGAGTTTTACTGTGTCGACTTGCCAGCCCGGCACGCAACCTTCCACGGAAGGCACACACACACACACACACACACACACACACACACACACACACACACACACACACACACACACACACACCTAGATCCAATTTAGAGTGTTCAATCCACCTACAGTATGTCTTTGGGATGTGGGAGGAAACCAGAGCACCCGGAGAAAACCCACGTGACCACAGGGAGAACATGCAGACTCCACACAGAAGGCACCCCAGCCAAGGATCGAAACAGAGAACCTCTTGCTGTGAGGCAACAATGCTAACCGCTGCACCACCGTGGCCACCCTGGAACATGGATTATTTCTAATACTCCAAAAGTATAACATAGTCTGTGCCTTCACACTCACAAAATCAGTTGCTGTGTTTTTGCCAAGAACCTTGGGGTAACACTGTTGCATTTAGTGGCTCTCATCTTGTTAATGCTTTGTGCACAATCTTAACACTGACCCTTCGATATTAGCATCATAATGTCTTGATTGATGGGTAACCACCACACTGACAATTTTGGCTTTTTCTCAGCATATTATAAGACCCTGATGACCTTCATGTATCTGATATAGCGCGACTCTTCATTGACTTAGGGGTACTGCACTTCTGTCATGATATAACATTTTCATTGACTTAGGGGTACTGCATTTCTGTCATGATATAACAATTTCATTGACTTAGGGGGTACTGCACTTCTGTCATGATATAACATTTTCATTGACTTAGGGGTACTGCATTTCTGTCATGATATAACAATTTCATTGACTTAGGGGTACTGCATTTCTGTCATGATATAACAGTTTCATTGACATAGGGGTACTGCACTTCTGTCATGATATAACGTTTCCATTGACTTAGGGGTACTGCATTTATGTTATGATATAACATTTTCATTCACTTAGGGGTACTGCACTTCTGTCATGATATAACATTTTAAGTTTCATTGAGACTTAGGATACTATTTTTTCTGCCTTGATATAACAGTTTCATTGACTTAGGGGTACTTCACATCTGTCATGATATAACAGTTTCATTGACTTAGGGATGCTGCACTTCTGTCATGATATAACAATTTCATTGACTTAGGGGTACTGCATTTCTGTCATGATATAACAGTTTCATTGACTAAGGGGTACTGCACTTCTGTCATGATATAACATTTCCATTGACTTAGGGGTACTGCATTTATGTTATGATATAACGTTTCCATTGACTTAGGGGTACTGCACTTCTGTCATGATATAACATTTCCTTTGACATAGGGGTACTGTGCTTCTGTCATGATATAACAGTTTCATTGACTTAGGGATACTACATTTCTGCCGTGATATAACAGTTTCATTGACTTAGGGATGCTGCACTTCTGTCATGATATAACAGTTTCATTGACTTAGGGATGCTGCGCTTCTGTCATGATATAACAGTTTCATTGACTTAGGGATGCTGCACTTCTGTCATGATATAACAGTAAGCCATCATGCTCTGATGACTGTGCTGTGACTCCACAAAGTATTTATGCATAAGTTGTTTAGTCTGTGTCCAAATATTTGGCCTTCCATTTCGCACATGCTGGATAACAGATTGTGATGCTGGATAATTTTTAGCAGATTCTTTAAGCTTTTCTAGTCTTTTAGTAGTTGTTTTGTTCTTATCTTTTTGTTTTACACAACTGCAGTGTCATCGTTCATTCTAGATAAAGAGCAGTTACATATATGATTTCCGGATAACAGAGTAGCAACACGTCGTTGTTTTCTAGGCATGTCCATTGCTTTAGTATTGAACTTTCTTAGGCTTGTTAATAGTCTCTGAATTTTGGACGTACATTGTCTAAGTCATATGACTTGATGTGTTGTTAATGATTTGTGGACAGTTTGAAGTTTGATCCTCTTGAGCCATAATAGCTATCTAGAGAACGTCTCACATGCCCACACTTGCAAGGCACTCTTTTTCAATCTGCAAATATCTATGTTTCACTTTGGTGTGTGTTAGCATTCTGGAGGACAGGCCACAGGACATTACACATGACCATCCATTTGGAATAATGCTGCACCAAGTTTGTAGCTGCTAACATCTGCACTCATTGTTGTCTATTGACATCACAGTATGCTACCAGTGGTGCTGTTATCAGCATCCATTTAATTTTGCTAAATGCTTGGCCTTGAGCAGTTCCCAGTTCCATGGCACATTTTCTTTGACAAGTCTGTTAAAGAACAAAGTATTCTTGAAAGGACTGGCACAAACTTGTCCAAGTAGTGAAGCATATTTAGGGCTTGTCTTAACCCAGTTACACATGACGGATTTTGTAACTCGGCTATTGTGCTGACTTTGTTCACATCAAGTTTGTTTCCACTTGCAGCTATATTGTGACTAGTGTACTGTAATTGTTTTACTAAAGCAACATTTCTCTTGGTTTAACTTTAAACCAGAATCTGCAGCAAAGCCTTTAACCTCAAATCATGCAGGCATTTGTCTGGACCAAACTCAAGGATACTATATATAACAACAAAACCACCATACATAGATGGGGTAAACCAATCGTTTTATGCTGAAAAATTTCAGGTGTTGAAGTTATACCAAATGCAAATGGCAGCCTTTTAAAACAGAATCTTCCCCTAAGAGTGATGAAGGTTATCCGATTTTGACGTTCTTTGTCTAAAGGTATTTGCCAGATTTCACTGGAAACATCTAGTATGGAAAAGATGTTTGCATTAATAAGCTTAGATGCTGTCTTCTATTCTTTTTAGTATAAATCTTTCACTTAGTTACAACAGCATTATTAATCTTTGTTATTTAAATCAACACATATTCACACACAACCATTCCTTTTACTCACTAAGACCATGAATACATGCCACTCAACTGGTTCAATTATGTCAAACTTTGCATTCATTTAAGTTCTACCTCTACTTTAGACAGCTTCAGAAAACATCAGCAGCAGCCCCTTTTTCTGATTTTTTTCTACATGGGGGTCAGGGTATCGTGTTAACTGTTGCCATCTCTCTCGATTCAGTGCCACACTCCTGCCTTCTTCAACATTTATGCCTGTCAGAGATCTTCTTTCACACAGTCCATCCACCTCTTTGCTGGACGTCCTCGCTTCCTCTTACCTTCTTCCTGTCTGTCCCTAATCTTCCTCACCATATTGTCTATTGCTTTTCTGCACATGTGCCCAAACCACGTAATCTATTCTCTTTGATCTTTTCTGCAATTGGAGCTACTTTGGCTTCTGCTCTTATGTCCTCATTTCTTCATCTGTCCCACAGTGTGCATCCTACCACCTTTCTCAAGCACTTCATTTCCATCACCTCTAGCTTCTTCAACTGTTCTGCTTTTACTACCCAGGTTTCTGTACCATACAGTAGTACTGGTCGCACCACTGTCTTGTACACCTTAATTTTCAGCTTTTTTGACATTCTTCTGTCACAGACTACACCTGATAGTCTATGCCAGTTGGCTGCAGCCCCTCTGATTTTAGCTTTGACCTCTTCATTCAGAATACCCTTCTCCTCAACCATCCTTCCTGGATACTTGAAGCTGTTTACCTGTTCCACTATCTTCCCTACGATCTCCATTCTCAGCTTATTCTGATTTCCCCAGTTTGCTGACATTACCACCATCTTATCTGTGCTTAGTTTCATCCCATGTGCCTTCAGATTTTCATTCCATTCTTCTATCCTTTGCTGAAGTTCTATCTCAGAGTCTGCCTGTACTGTCACATTATCTGCATACAGCAGCTTTGTTGATCTGTCCCCTCCAACCTGTTTGCTAATGTAGTCCATCACCAGTATGAACAGTAGTGGGCTGAGAGCTGAACCCTGATGTACACCCACTTCCACTGGGAACCCCTCAGTTGGGCCAAGCACTGTTCGTACTTCAGTTACTGGGTCCTTATACATAGCCTGCACTAATTCTACCAGTGTTTCCGGGACTTCAAACCACCGCAGTACTGCCTAGATTAGCTTTCTTGGGACCTTGTCATATGCTTTCTCCAAGTCTGGGAATGCCCAGATGCACTCGCTCCTCATCTCTAGCTTCGTCTCAAGTATCTGTCTCAATGCAAACATCGGGTCAATTGTGGTGCATCCTGATCTGAATCCAAACTGCTCATCTCCCATCTTACATTCTATGACTCTGCGTATCCATTTATCAATCACCGTCTCCAGAACTTTCATGCAATGTGGTAGGAGTTTGATCCCTCTGTACTGCCCACAGTTGTGGATGTCCCCTTTGTTCTTGTACACTGGAACGAGTATGCTTATTCTCCAGTCATCTGGGATATGCCTTTCTCTCCACACTGCTATTAGTACCCTCAGGAGCCATTTCTCCCCTATCTCACCCAGCATCTTTATATCTGCTGTGACCTCATCTGAGCCTGCTGCTTTCCCTGACTTCATCTTCCTTAGAGCTGTTCTACTTCTTCTAGGGTGGGTTCCTCTTCTTCTCTCATTGTAGGCTGTTTCTGGGGCAGTACAGCTTCTGTGGGGTTTTCTTTATTCAGAAGCTGCTGGAAATACTCCTTCCATCTGTCTTTGATGTCCTGTGGACTGGTGAGCAGGTTGTTGCTGGCATCCCTTATGATGGGTGTCTGACTATCTTCTTTATCTTTCTGTCTTTGCCTTGCAACCTGATATAGTTTCTTTGTGCCCCTTTGCAGTGGCGGCTGGTGACTTCAAATCAAAGGGGGGCTGCAGGGGATAGCTGAATGGGTGGGGTCAATAGGAAGAGGTGCGGCCAACTAGAAAAGGGATGAGCTATGCTCAAAACCACAAAAACTAACTTTAATTAAATATGCTGCCCTGGGTGCCAAACCCTCATTATGAGAGTCCAATCAAGACAAATGAAGTGTAAAAGAATAAAAATATTTAAATGCATTGGCTGCATGACAGCTTACTTAATATCTAGATGGTAGCAAAAATGTTGTGAGGCATGAAAAAATGAATTACTTTTTAAATTCATTACAGGAATGCCAGTCAAAATCAAGTATAAGAAAAACAAGGAGCACTCAACTCAAACTACTTCTCCTTGCACTGCAGTTCTAATTATAATTTATATTCAGCTTTATTAAAGCACCTTGCACTGCAGTTCTAATTATAATTTATATTCAGCTTTATTAAAGCACCAAGTAACATGCTGAAAGTAGCAATATCTGTGATGCCCCCACTTGTAAAAATGTTTCTTATCCAAAACAGACCTGCTGCCTGACAACTATCTACTTGTTTCATGGGGAAAACACGATCAAAGTAAAAATGAAAAGCAAACAAGAAACAAGCTCAAGATACATTGCTTAAATTATTACTGTACAGGTTATGGACCACACATGAATGGCATTCTGTTTAGATTACTGGTAAAGCCCTCAGAGATCACTAGAAGTCTCCAACAAGTGTAATGAGCTTCTTAAAATAATGTAATCCTGGCCTTTACTACAAATACTGTCATATGCATTTCAGTATCCAATGTTTATACATTATCTAGTTAAGTATTCTCTGCATGGCAACAACAGAAAGGCTTCAATGTTGGCAATTCTTTAACAGTATGCTTATTAAAGCTTACTTGCATGTTATGATCTCAGACAAGCTTACTTGATGGTCATTAAAGCATTGCTACTTAAAACACAGAGCAACAGGCACTTTGAGTAATAAGCATAAATCAACAGTACAAAAATATGACAGAAACCAGACCATTCTGCAAAATCGAACAGATGAAAAGCCACTGTAGTACTTGTGTCTACCTTGTATGGGGGATACGCTGCACATTTACACTGCATAACTGATCCTTGCTTTGCTTGGACACATCTAGACTCACTTCATGGGGGAGTGGGGTGCAACAAGTATGTCACAATTTGAAATGTCTCTGGCTGACGGTGATTGGCCCTAACACATTTGTCATACCTCTCACCCTCAGGGCAAGAAATCTGGGCAAAGCCATACATAGAAGTGGGACAAAGGCCCAAAAATAAGGACAATTTTTAAATATTGTTCTTATAAACTTAGAAAGATAATAGAATAGGTCTTGCATTAGTATGAATTTTTTGAAGGATATGAAATCTGAAACTCAAATGCCTGTCATTATTTTCTAACTTCAGTCTTTAATGATTTACCACTAATTTGCCAAAAAAACACAATTTTATGAAAAATGAACCAAAAATGTGATGCAACAATATAAAATAGCCACACAATACAGCTGGGAACCTGTCAAAGAAGGGACACTTTAATATTAGTACAATAGTAATGCTAACTTGAGCAGCTGACAAAATAAAAGAGTCTACATGCATTTCTGAAATAAAAGTAATCTATAACTCTGATTATAAAGTTATTTCTTAATTGTAAACCCTCCATGTTTTCTTCCAAAATTGCTATTTTGCAGAGGGATTATTAGGGGAAGAGCAACATTTTGAGCCACATTCAGGGACAGTTGAGAGGTTTGGCTATGCCTAATTCTATAAAGCAATTTGCATGTACCTCTCAACCTGTTAATGTAATAAATCTGGACAAGGCCAAATATATTGGGGGAACATATAAACAGTACTAAAAATTGCTCTTGTATAAACTGGGACAGTTGATAGAACAGGTCTTACTTTAGCATGCATTTTTCTGTAGGTTATGAAGTCTGAAACTAGTGTGTCATTATTTAGTGACTTAATTCCTAAATGATTTGCCAGAAAACAACAAATTTTATGAGGAACAAACCAAAAATAAGAAACAAAAAACCTATTCATTCTTTGAAAATCTGGACAGTTGGGAGGTATAGTTCAGCTGGGGCTAAGTTTGCCGCCCTTCCCCCTCACAAAACCATGGTCGAATGGAGCCTCCCCCTGCAGCCATTCCAATGATTCATTACTTTGCTATTTCACTCCATTTACCATAAACACTAATGTGCATACTGATTTACTTCTATGATGATTTGAACTTCATTTGAAAGTTTTATTTTGCATTTTACAGCACAAACACTAAGACATCTGCTAAACAAACTTGGCATTGAACCTTTTCTGCCCTTGAAACTCTCATTGAAACAACATTAAAACCCACATTCAAAGAAAACACATTTTACCTGTGACAGATAAAAATTAATTTTGGGCTGTTTTCAAATCATAGGCCCCTTGCATATGAAACATACATGTGCTCTTTGATACACCTTCCTATTGCTTTGAACATTTTTCCAGTAAACAATGAAACAAAACTGCCCAATTCAGAACATTTCCATCATAAAAGTCTAGTCAAACTTCTACAGTCCACCATTATCAGTAAATATGCACAATCTCTGAAGTAGTAAAAAAAGTCATCTAAATAATTCCACGTTAAATAAATCTAACTAATGAAGAGGTTGCTGCTAGCAATCACCTTTATATTTCATGGTTTCATCGAACAATAAAGTGTCTGATACCCCCAAGGAATAAATTGCCTAAATTACATTAAAAATAAGCTAGTAATATTGCAATAGGAAATGGATGGCAAACTGATAACAGGCTCATAATTAGTATCTTAACTTTCAGTACGGCAGCATTCACCACTTATGGGAGTAGAACCAACAACCTTCTGCATCAAAAGCAAGTACACAGCCTGTTGTGCTATTAGCACTAAACTTCTCTTCCCCTGCAGCTCTCAGCTCCTTGTAAAATCTACTCAATACTCAACTGCATCTGAACTTCGCAGCACAAGAAGTCTGGAAAAAGCCAAATTTATTGGGGTGGGTCAAACATTGCTTGTATAATCTTGGAAAGCTGCTAGAATAAAATGCTGTGTTGCCACCATACATTTTACTGCCAAAGTCCCTGTGCAAAAAAGAGTCAGAACAACATACCACTATGCCAAATCACCTGCTTTGTGAAAGAAAAATGCTGTGTTACAACCGTACATTTTACAGATAAGGTCCCTGTGCAAAACAGTCAAGAGCAACATACCACTACGCCAAATCAGCTGTTTTGTGAACGAGAGGAAGACTGAAACTTAAATGGCTATCATTTAATGAATTCAATTCTCACCATAGCTGTCAACTTCTTAGCTCAAAACACCTGGACAAACCCAGTAATGAGGGAATACAGCCCTCAAACATATTCAGTGAATTCAGTTCTTGCCATAGCTGTCAACCTTAGCACAAAAAACGTGGACAAAGCCACTAACAGGGTATTACAGTCCCAAAATAAGGAAAAATTTCAAATAGTCATCTTACAAACTTAAAAAATTGCTATAATAAAAGGTTGTGTTACTATATATTATTGCTAGAATAAAAAGTTGTTTTACCATGTATTTTCCGAAGACTATGAAGTCTGAAATTCAAATGCTTGTCAATTTTACTTCTGATGGAACAAAAACAATTTTCAGCAGAGGCCCAGGGAGAAATATTGTAGACACGTCTTTGTAAAATGGCAGGACACCAGAGCAAATCCACACAAACACAGAGATAAGATGCAGACTCCACAAAGAAGGCACCCCAGCCAAGAATCAAACCACAAATCCTGTAGCTATGAGGCAACAATACTGCCACTGCACCATCAAATATGTAAGAAATTAAACAGTCAGAAACCTGAAGTCTGAAATTCAAATGCCTGTCAAATTTATTTAACATTTGTTAATCAGGACAGTCTGACTTGGAACAAAAAAACAATTTTCAGCAGAGGCCCAGGAAGAAATAATGCAGACATGTTTTTGTAACATGGGAGGACACAAAAGCAAACCCACACAAACACAGGGAGAAGATAACAGACCCCACAAAGAAGGAACCCCAGCCAAGAATCAAACCTGAGAACCTACAGCTGTGAGGCAACAATGCTACCACTGCACCATCAAATAAAAGCAAGCCCACACAAACACAGGGAGAAGATAACAGACCCCACAAAGAAGGAACCCCAGCCAAGAATCAAACCTGAGAACCTGCAGCTGTGAGGCAACAATGCTACTACTACACCATCAAATATCAAGCATTACAACATTTACAAACCACAGATATTATAAGGAACAGATCAGATCAAATATGAGGCAAAAATCTGCAATTTTTTTACAAATGGTGGTGGGTAGGGAACTCAAGTCTTTAACACCTGCATACAGGGTACAGGGTTCAAGCCTGAGGTATTCCCTACCACACCACCATAAGCACCTGGAGCATTTACACACACACACACACACACACACACACACTTCAAAGTAAAAATCACCACCATCTACACACACACTTACTTCAAAGTAAAAATCACCACCACCTACCATATATTCAAACAGTAAAAATAGCATAAATTCATATAGTAAGAAAAGCACCATACTTTCTCACACACACCACCATCTATTCAAATAGTAAAAAAGCACCATACTTTCAAACACACTTACCTGTCCCGGCTGTCCATTCTCCATAATATCCCAAACGCTGCCCGCGCAATATAATCCAAGACCCGTGAGATTCCCGAGATCCAAACCCCTTCCCGATGAGACTACAAGCAATTCCTGACTGCAACACCAGCAGTCCGGCCTCAATGTGTTTTCCCAGTGAGTCTGTGCTTTTTAAAAGTGCACAGACGTCTCCTCATGTCCCCCTATTGGGATGCCGGACTGCCTGGAGCATGCGCAAAGTCCGCGAATTTTTAAAAACTTTATTTTTACTTTGTTTTTAATTCTTTTTGTTGAGGGGGCTGCAGTCCGGGAGTCCAATAGCACGGGCCGCCCCTGCCCCTTTGTCAGAAGAAAAAATTCAAGCGAGTCACATCTGCCTCAGGTGATGAAAATTTCCTTTATTAACTGCTAACCAGATTACAGCAACATGTTGGCCAAGATGATCTCAATCTGATCAGCTTGGTTACTGACATCAACTTTTATACTTTCCTGTTACTAGCCAAAATAGCTTTTGTTACATTTCTAACAGTTGACAGTTGGCTATGAAAAACATCTAGGATCACAATTTACCTCAGAAAGGAATGTTTTACCTCAAAACCACAGCTAGTGTAGAATGTTTACCTCAAAACCACAGTGGTAGCTGGAATTTTCCAGAGCCTTCCTCAGTAAATTAACTCTTATTCAGAAGTATAGAAAACAGGTGTTATTCAAGTTCATAAGCAAACTACATCTATCATAGATAAAGCCCATCTTTAGTAAACATGGTTTAATGACCTTTTCTTACCAACACTTCAGCAAATAGCATATTCATCTTGCTAGATGGGAGAAAGAGACAAATAATAATAATGTGTTTTAAAACTTTTTCTCTTAACATTTCCCCCCTCAAAACACTTTTATTTGTCTTTTTTATTTCAGCAATATATGGTAAAAACTAAGTTTTTCTTTGCATACATTACTTCATTTGCAAGACAAACTTTTAAAATTCAAAACATTTGCAAAAGTCACATTTCAGTGTATTCACTTTCACCAGTCTGTTGCAACTGCTGTTACATCGTTTTCGTAACAGCAGTATCAACCAGTCTTTGTAGAAGACCTCTGATACAGGGTATACAACAGCAACCACATACCACCACGATAGCCACAGTGACTCCAACGGACACCAGGAAACTGCTGATGAGATGACTCCATTTTCCAAACCACACTCGTAGAAAGTTTGTAAAGGGATTACTTACCCCAGAGTTTTCTGCCAATTCTTCGGATAACATCTCCAAACCTTTCAAAGCTCGAGTGATGCTCCCATCAGGGGCAGTGTTGTTTGGGATGTACATACAACAGAAAGTCCCAAACATCCTGCAAACTCCTCCTTCTTTGGCCAGGAGCATATCCAACGCAATTCGATTCTGCCATGCCACCTTCGAAGTGGCCTCCAGTTGTTCAGCAATTCCTTTCAATGCATCTTTAGTATAGTTCACAAAACGCTGCTGGTTATAGTAAATGTAGTTGATCCAGTCCACATTCTTATTGGGTTGAATCCAGACAAAGATGGATGCAAAACCAGCTGGTATTTGGTTTATTGCTTTGTATTCATCAGGCACGCCTCTTGGTATGCCAATGCTATTGATGTAGACACCGCTATCGAAGGATTGCTTCGGTGCCTCTCTTTTTCTCTTATTCAACCACCTCAGCTTTATTTCAGGTTCTCTTACGAAATTGCTTGCTGGAACTGGGAAAATGCAGAATGGCAGAATTAACTTTGCAAGTGCACAAGTTCCCTTCCAGGGAATCGTAAGCCTTGATCTGAGTTTGTTGTCTCCACATAACCACCAAACGTCTGCTAAACTATGAGTTTGGTTCTCCAGAAATGGATTTTCATTGCCATTCACAGTAACATTGCAATAATTCTGTCCCATGTTGCCATAATTCTTTCCTGTGCCATCTCTGGAAATGCACATATACGAACCTGGATAAGAGATTGCTGTATGCTTCAACTTTGCTTATGACTGGAAAACACTGGGTTTCATCTTTGCATTTATCTTCGGTTTTGTTGAAGAATAACTTTAACAGACACGTCAGATTACCTTCAGCTTGCATCAATGGGACTGTCGCTAATTGTTGTTTACCTTCAGCACAAGAAACACAGTTCTCACGATGTGCCTCTCGGGTACTATATCTAACCCAAGATAACCATTCATTATGGTGTACGAATCCCATCTCGAGTAACAATTGTCCTTCTTATGTGAAGGCAAAATCTGCTTTACTTGTAGCATTTTTAAGGCTTTGCACTTTAAGTTGGAAAGTCCCCAAAGGATCAGTTCCAATTGGAAGAGACACTCCGATTCCATAAACTCCTGAATCACTTTCTTGTGGTGAAACGATGGTTATAGTAATTACTTCGGTACCCTGGAAATGCGCAATTTTTATTCTTTGTTGTCTGCTTTTATCTTTCTCTGGTATCACTGCACCACTTGTTTCCCTTCCGTTCACATTTGTTGACCACCAAACATTTGACCAGGACGCACAGTCTCTATTGCACAAGTATTTTGCAAGAGTCAGGAAATCATTATTGTTCCATTTAGAACAGTCCAAAATTCCTTCACAAAGTTTTACCTTAAACACAGTAGTAACACCTGATGTTAAGTTGTCTATCTCGCCTTCATTCTTGCTGGATGGGTTCGGAGCCGACCTCGCCCGACTGCCACTCTAAAAGCTCGAGAGTTGGTTCCACCGGCTCGAGGCTCCCCTTATATCCCACAATGCTAGGCGTGAGTTACCTCAGATCTCGTTTGCCGCTACAGCGATCGAGGTGTTGGTTTTCTACCGGTTCTTGGTAAGTGACTTACTTGTTAAAGTTAGTGTACTTTAAGCCCCTTTATTTTTACTTTATACTTATTTCCCTTAGTATAGAGGAATTCTTATCCCTTTTTCTTAAAATTCCGTTTTTTTTCCCACAAGAACTTTAAGTTCTTCCCTCGGGCCTACAGGCCTTCTTCTTTCCCTAGTGTGTGTGTGTGTGTTAATTTCTTAATTTAAAACCTAGCTAGTTGTTTTATTTTAAGCTAAAACTAGACAGGGTGTAATCAGTGTGTGTTTTGACTGTGTGTTGATTGCACTTTGGGAATGTCAAAAGAAGCAAAGGTCTCAGGATTCAAGAAGTGTGATGCGTGCTGTCAGAAAATGTCTCTGACAGACGGTCACACTTCTTGTGTCTACTGCCTGGGACCTTTGCACCTGCAGGACTCCTGTGCTGTTTGCCATGGCTTCAGCCCCAGGGTCCTGCAGGAAAGAAAAAATAAATTAATATTAAGAGGTTTGCTCAAGCCAGAGGATTCCCTTACTGTGTCTTCAGGGAAGCCCTCTAAGGCATCTAGGTCTTCGGCTCCAACAACTGAGCCGAGACCTAAGGCTTCTAAACCTCTGCCTACATCGCCTCCGCGTGGAGCCGATGAGTCTCAGTCCACAGTTTCTGTGGTTCCCTCGGCTCCGGCTGGAGCCGAGGAATTAGAAATTCCATTGCCGGCTCCGACCAGACCTTCGGAGCCGACAACTAGGAAGAGGTCCAGGTCACCATCCCTTGGCTCCATTCATTCGGCTCCAGGATCTCCCCTGCTGTCTGAACGGAGCCATAGATCTCACTCCTCTAGGTCATCGAGGCTGTCGGATCATGACCTTCAGAGGGTAGTGAGTCGACTTCTCAAGTCCGAGGCACTGGCCCAGATGCTTCAGAGCCCGACTCATCAGTCGATGCCTGCCCCTGTCCATCAATATATTCCTCCTTCGACTCTGCTGAGCTCGGAGCCGGGTCGTGTCGGAACCGAGACTGTGGTAGCGTCGGAGCCGATACAATTGTCTTCGGCTCCGCCGGCTCCGATTTCTTCCTTGGAAGAATCTCGGCCCCCGACTTCCTCGGCTCGAGGGGTGAGTGGCATCGGACCCTTGTCCGACCCCCCTCTCCCTCTCGGTGCTTCGGCGCTGGTGAGTTCGGCTCCGACATCGGCCTCGGAGCCATCACTGTCGGTGCCGAGGGAGGTTCTCAGCTTCTCGGAGCGGGGACCTCTGGCTTTGCCTGACAGGGGTGCATTCGAGGTCATGCGGAGTGTGTTAGAGCCTGGCTCTACTCCACAGTCGGCTCCGTCCGCCCTTTCCTCTACAGTGCCTCAGGTCAAGTCGACTCATTCCCTCATCCCGGACCGCAGAGAGCCAGCTCCTCAGGAACCCCCTGTGGGGACTTCATCCTCTTCCGAGGCCTCTCCTGAGTTAGCAGAAGAGCCCCCTCGGAAGAGGAAGTGTAAGAGGAAACTCATTGACTCACCTGAGTCCATTACATCTGACACAGATTTAGATGATTCTGAGGGTTCCCCCCGTTCCCCTTCTGAAGATGTCTCCTTTGCAGACATTCTAGAGATCCTGAAACAGAGGGGAAATTGGCCAGCCCTCAACCCTTCGGAGGATGAATCTGTGTACCTTGAGGCGTTTGGCTCTCGCCCTTCCACCTCCTGGGTGTCCCCCTTTGACCCCCTCATGCAGGTGGTTGCTAAAGGCATGGACGGCTCCTGATTCAGTGGACCCCACTCCCAGGAGACCCTCCAAATTCATAACCGCACCAGCAGACAAACAGTTCTTAACAAAAGGAGTCTCTGTGGATGCTATGGTGGTGGCTGCTGCCACTAAGAAGGAGCTAGCTGATCCTTCAGTACCTGTCCATCCACCTAACAAGGAATCTAGGTCCATGGACAGGTACGGGAAGCGGATGTTCTCGTCAGCGACATTTACTATGCGTTCGCTGAACTACCTGTGCCATTTCACTCGTCTTCAAAGGGACTTGATTAAAGAAGCGAGTGAAATGTTAAAGGATCCTACAGCTGTGGGTTTTCAAGATAAGATGAACACTCAGCTGGCTACCCTTAACTCCATAACCAACTCCTCCATGCGCCTCCTTTCTTATGCGGCTGATGGAGCGAGTAGGGCCGCAGGGACAGGTGTGGCCTTACGGAGGCATGCCTGGATGCGGCTATGCAATTTTGCGGACCCCTTCAAGACGTCTTTCACTAACTCCCCGTTTGACGGATCATCTCTCTTTGGTCCTCAAGTGAAAGAAACCTTGACTAGATGCGAAACTGATGGCAAGACTCTTTCTGCCGTCGGAGTCCGTTTTTCTACTCCTTCTAGGCCTTACCCCAAAGGCCAGAAAAGTGGGAAAATGTGGTTCCGTAAACAATCTCAAGGGACTTCACCTGACGCACAGAGTCGGT
Source organism: Protopterus annectens (assembly GCF_019279795.1). Taxonomy (NCBI): domain Eukaryota; kingdom Metazoa; phylum Chordata; order Ceratodontiformes; family Protopteridae; genus Protopterus; species Protopterus annectens. The sequence continues at coordinate 1,642,263,803 of NC_056729.1, read as the reverse complement.
TCCCCGCCAGAGGCAGAGGCGGGAATAACAATGGTAGACGCCGCCTCGGGCAGGGGTCCAGAACCAGGGCAATCGAGAACCCTTCTCTGATAAGCCCTTTCAGCATCCCTGAGGTGTTGCCTGACTGCCCATCTTCGGAGGCAGTCGGGGGAAGATTGTCACTGTACCCAGAAGCCTGGCTATCCCTGACTCAAGACAAATGGGTACAGTCCATCATTTCAAGGCTATTCCATTCCCTTTCTTCGCATTCCAAACCAATCACAAAAATCCTTCCAGATGTTCCACCGCTCAAAGGGATATAGCAGCTTTGGAAATTTCAAAGCTGCTTGCAAAAGAGCAATTCAGCCAGTTCCAGCAGACCAGAAAGGATCCGGAATCTACTCAAGGTTCTTTTTAGTTCCAAAGAAAACAGGGGACTGAGACCAATATTGGATCTCAGTATCTTGAACAGGTCAGTCAAGAAAACAAGATTTCGGATGGTCACGCTGCAGTCCATCCTTCCCTATTGGGAAAAGGAAACTGGATGTGCTCTATAGACCTTCAGGATGCGTACTATCACATAAAAATGAACAGACGCTCCAGAAGATTCCTCCGCTTCAGGCTGGGAACCAGTCATTTTCAGTTCAGAGCCCTGCCCTTTGGTCTCACCACTGCCCCCCGGGTGTTTACCAAATGCATGGCAGTGGTAGCTTCTCACCTGAGACGACAAGGATTCCAGGTGTTTCCATATTTGGATGACTGGCTCCTCACAGCTCCCACCAAGCATCTTCTTCTGATGGCCAGAGATTACACCTTTCACATTTGTCAAAAGTTAGGCATTTCAATAAATTGCGAAAAGTCTGTTTTGTCGCCTTGTCGTACTATTACTTTCATAGGCGCAAATCTAGACACACTAGACATGTCTGCCAGGCTAACACATCAGAGAATAACAGACATTCACAAGCTGGTTTCACTCCTTTTCAACAACAACAGAATCAAAGCCAGGTTAGTTCTGAAGGTGTTGGGAATTATGGCGGCGGCCATACCTCGGCTTCCATTAGCCAGATTCCACATGCGGATCCTTCAATGGATGCTTTTTACACAATGGTCATACCAGCAACTTCCAATGTCCCAAACCATTCTGATCACGCAGGCGCAGAAATCATCTCATGTGGTGGATGTCTTCCCTCAGCTCTTGTTGGGATGACCCTTTGTTCCACCCCCTCCGCTTGCTACTCTGACAACGGATGCCTCTCTGATCGGGTGGGGGGGGCATTATCAGGGCAGGACTGTCCAGGGCACATGGCAACCAAACGAATGCCACTTGCACATAAATGTTCTGGAGATGAGAGCAGTGCTTTTAGCATTGCAAGCCCTTCAAGACTCTCTTCCCTTGGGAACGATTGCAATCCAGACAGACAATATGTCTGTAGTGTGGTACATCAACAAACAAGGCGGAACCAGGTCATACCCCTGTGTCGAGAAGCACTCAGATTGTGGCAATGGGCGATTTCTTCTCAGCGTTTCTGATAGCAACGCACATCCCCGGGAAGTCCAATCAAATTGCGGACAAGTTGAGCAGAGCTATTCTCATGCCTCACGAGTGGTCTCTGAAAGACTCTGTTGTGAGAGAAATTTTCCTCAAGTGGGGTCAGCCTTGCTGCGACCTTTTTGCTACTCCCCAAAACAGCAAGTGCAGAGATTTTTTCACACTATTCCCATTACCAGGCCAACCCAGCAGAGACGCTCTAGTCCAAGTTTGGCCCCGGGGACTTCTGTATGCATTTCCTCCTTCCCACTAATCTCTCAAGTGATACAGAAAGCTATCGCTCAGAAGGCCTCGTTGATCCTCATTGCTCCTTACTGGCCTCGACAGGTGTGGTTCCCCTTTCTACATCAATTTCTATTGAGCGACCGTGGCATCTGGACCTAGTTCCAGATCTTTTGATCCATCAGTCGGGTCAGTTTCATCGCTCCCTTCCCTCTCTGAACCTCACTGCTTGGTTCCTCCAGTTCCAACCTTAGCCAGGCTTCCTCAATTATCTCACTCTGTTCGAGATATTTTGATAGCTTCCCATAAATCTTCCACTCGGAAGATTTATTTGAGTAAGTGGAAACGCTTCACATATTGGGCTCAAGGAAGGGACATAGATCCTTTCACTGCTTCCATCCAAATAGTCCTTGATTTTCTAGCTGAACTCTTCCATACAGGTTCATCTCCTACTACTCTTAAAGTTCAATTGGCAGCTATTTCTAACTTTCATGTGGGTATTTCTGAGTCTGCCTTAATGTCCCACAAGCTTTGCAAAGCCTTTTTTGAAAGGAGTTTTTCTTCTCAGACCTCCTATAAGAAATCCTCCTTCTCCTTGGGACCTAAATTTAGTTCTTACTTCTTTGATTCTTCCCCCTTTCGAACCTGCAGCCTCCTGTTCTCTAAAATTGCTATCATGGAAAACTCTTTTTCTGGTAGCTATTACCTCAGCTAGAAGAGTTTCAGAGCTTCATGCACTCAGCTGTCGTCCCCCTTATCTATTGTTCCATAAGGACAGGGTATCCTTACGAACCAATCCGTCCTTTTTGCCTAAGGTAGTCTCGACGTCAAACCTAAATCAGAGCATTGACCTACCTGTCTTTTTTCCAGAATATTCCAATAGGTCTGAACAAAAATTACACTGGCTAGATGTTCATCGTCAGTTGAGGTACTATTTGGATAGAACAAAACAATTCAGAAAATCTGATCAGCTGTTTGTCTCCTATGCAGAAGGCAGAAAGGGACTTTCAGTTTCAAAGGTAACATTATCTAGATGGCTAACATCTCTGATTTCCCTTGTTTATGAAATTAGACACCAAAAGCTGCCTGTTAAACCTAAAGCCCATTCCACCAGAGCTTTGGCTACTTCTTTAGCCTTCCAAGACAGACTGCCTATTGACACCATTTGTGCAGCGGCTACTTGGGCTACTCCTCACACTTTCATTACTCATTATAAGTTGGATTTAGCTTCTAGGCATAGAGCTAACTTTGGTTCCACTGTTCTCAGGAGTCTGTTCCGTTAGGCCACCCGGGACAAGGTGCTAGGGACGCGGTCCCATCCAGCAAGAATGAAGGCGAGATAGACAACTTAACATATAGAAGTTATGTTCTTACCATAACGTTCCATGTTAGTTGTCTTCTTCTCGCCTTCTTCTTGGCCCCACCCTCCTGCCCCCTGGCCTGGACAGACCTAGAGGAGTTGTGATTGTGACCTCTCTTTCTACCACCTCTTTTATTAGGCATATGCTGTTGTGCATATTTCCTGGATAAGGATATAGGTCACCCTTCTCTCCCTGTTTTAGAGGTGGACTTTGTTTATAGTTGTTCTGATACTATTATAAGCTGGGGTTAGCTTACAAACGAGATCTGAGGTAACTCACGCCTAGCATTGTGGGATATAAGGGGAGCCTCGAGCCGGTGGAACCAACTCTCGAGCTTTTAGAGTGGCCGAGTCGGAGCCGAGGTCGGCTCCGAACCCATCCAGCAAGAAGAAGGCGAGAAGAAGACAACTAACATGGAACGTTATGGTAAGAACATAACTTCTATTTTGTGCTTGCAGCACCACCATTCCTTTTTCTCTCACAACTGTTCCTTCTCGTATGGACATATTTACTTTCACCACCAAAATCATCATCACGTAACAGTTCAACATGGCCATCCTTCCTTTGTAGTCAGACTTTGCGTTCAGGAGTCCGGTGGAGTCTGACCAGCATCAATGGTAGAAGGAAAGTCTTAAGTTTTTTACAGTGGGTGATATGAATCCACAAAGTCCTCTCTGCGATCTTTACAACCGTAGGTGTCGAGATAAGTACTTGATATGGGCCTTCCTACCTGGGAGATGACCAATTCTTTCTCTTCACAATTCGAATCCACACCCAGTCCCCGGGTGCCACGCTTAACAAGGTTTCACTTCTGGAATCTGCAAAGGAGTCATTGGTTACAAGAGACTTGACATTTAGCAGCTTCTTCATATAATCCGCCAGATCCTCACCCCCCTCACGTTCCGCTGGCAACAATCCTTGCCACTGCGGGACGTAATATGGTCTCCCAAACAAAAGTTCAAATGGTGTAAGTCCTTTGTAGGAGGGTGAGATTCGCATGTACAGGAGTGCCAATGGAAGGCACGCAGTCCAGGATCTATGCGTTTCTGCCATCAGTTTGCGGAGTTTACTCTTCAGGGCACCGTTGTGTCTCTCCACCAGTCCAGCTGACTGCGGATGGTAAGCACAATGGTACTTGAGATCAATTTGAAACACTTGACCCAACTTCTGCACAATCTGGTTTACAAAATGAGACCCATTATCACTATAAATGCGCCTTGGAAGGCCAAATCGGGGAATTATTTCTGTTGTCAAAAGCTTTGCTACTGTGTGTGCATCAAGATGCTTTACTGGAAAAGCTTCTACTCACTTAGAAAAAGCATCAATTATAACTAGACAGAACCTTTTTTCCCACTGAGGGTGTCAACTCAATAAAGTCCATACAGAGTGTGTGGAATGGATATGGAGGGGTAGGGAATGCCTGCTGAGATTTTTTAACTCCCCCCTGAGCATGATACTTTGCACATAATAAACAAGATAAACAGAATTGCTTTGCAAAAGTTGAAAATCCTTTACACCAAAACACCTTAGACACTATTTGAACCATTGTCTGTACGCCTACATGGGCAGGTCCATGGCTAACCAATGCAGCATACCTAAAAAGGTTTGAGGGTAATACCATTTTGCCATCTGATGCCCTATACAACCCATCCTGTTGAGTAATACCATATTTCACCCAACGACATTTTTCTTTCTGTGTTGTCAATGTTTGCATTACATTTAGTGTCTCTAAGTCTAAGAGGTGTCCGGGCTCTAAATCATTGTCATGTAAAAGCAAATCATTTTCTTGAGCTGCCTTTTTTTGCAGCCATATAAGCAAAAGCATTTCCCCTGGAGACAGGATATTTTCTGTTAGTATGTGCGGAACATTTACATATCACTATCTGAAGTGGTAATTGCACTGCATCTAACAACTGTAAAATTAAATTTCTGTGATTTATTGGTTTGCCTGTCGCAGTAACCATTCCCCTATTCTTCCATTGTTGAGCGAAAACATGCACAGTAGAGAAAGCATATTGACTATCTGTATAAATTGTCATTTTTTACCCTCCCCTAAGGTACAAGCTCGAGTCAAAGCCACTAACTCAGCTGCTTGTGCAGAATAAATGTTTGACAATCCCTTTGCTTCTAAAACTTCAGTTTCTGTGGTGGCAGCATACCCTACTAGTGTTTTCCTACAGTGACCTTCTTTGCTGATCCGTCTACAAACAAAACAAGATCAGAATCTGCCAACGGAATATCCATTAAATCTGGTCGGGGAAGTACTTTGTCATGAATGCTCTCTATACAAACGTGTGGAGTACCTTCTTCTGGAGTCGGCAAAAGTGTCGCCGGATTAAGAGTAGTAAATCTTTCTATGGTCATATGTGGCTGTGTCAGCAGCACTGTCATACATGACAAATGTCGACTAGGAGATAAAAAGGTTATCTTATCTTGCAAAAGTATAGTAGCTACTGAATGTGGAACTTGCAATTTTAATGGGTGAAACAAAACTAATGATGCTGAGGCTTGCACTGCCATGGCGGCTGCCACTACAGCTTGAACACAATGTGGCAATGCCCTTGCAACAGGATCTAATCTGGAGGAGTAGAAAGCTATCGGTCTCTGTTTATCCCCATGTACTTGTACCAGAACCGAAGTCATATATCCTCCCTTACAATCAACCATTTGTATAAACAGCTTAGAATAGTTTGGAAAACCCAAAACAGAGGATCCTGCTTAATTCTATTAAATGCCTGTATTGCCTTATTTGTCCACTGTATATCATTTTTAGCTGCCATGGGAGTGTCATCGATTAGTGCGGTCAATGGCCCTACTTCTTCAGCATAATTAGGAATCCAACTTCTACAAAAATTAGTCACACCTAAAAAGGACATCATTGCCTGCTTAGTTGTGGGCATAGGTGACTCAAGAATTGCTCGTTTTCTTTTATTCTCCAATTGTCTACCTGCCTGCGAAATTAAATAACCCAAGTACTTTACTTGTGTTTTCCACAATTGTAGCTTCTCTTTATTTACCTTATGTCCTTGCTCAGCTAAAAAACTAAGAAGGGCAAGGGTATCCCTTTTACAACCTTCCTGCATGGGTGAGGCCAATAAAATATCATCTACATACAACAGAACCTGGCTAAATATCATCTACATACAACAGAACCTGGCTAAATATCATCTACATACAACAGAACCTGGCTAAATATCATCTACATACAACAGAACCTGGCTTCCCTCTGGGGGAACAAACTGAGCTAAATTCGCAGCCATTTCTTGTGCGAATATTGTCGGACTCTCACAATAACCCTGTGGCAATCTGGTGTAGGTGTATCTTTTACCTTGGAAAGTGAATGCAAACCAAAATCTACTCTCCTTGTGTAGTGGTATGGAGAAAAAGGCATTGCTTATATCTATGACAGAAAAATATCTGTGCTGAGGTAGCAAATCATTAAGTAGTGTATAGGGGTCAGGGACCACCGGTGCTCTTGGGATCACAGCCGAATTAACTGCTTGTAAATCCTGAACCAACCTCCATGACCCATCCGGTTTCTTTACAGGAAACAACGGAGTACTGCAGGGTGAATCTGGGCATTCAACAAGAATTCCTACGTGTTTTAGCTGCTCAATAACTGGCTTAATTCCTTCCTCCGCTTGTTTACTTAACGGGTATTGGTGCTTATGAGGTCTAAAACCTGACTTTGCAGTTATACAAACTTCACCTGCTGTTTTCATTAATCCTACATCTCCTTTACCTTTTGACCATAAATCTGCAGGCAAGGCACTTAACGCACTATCTTCCTCTTGAGTTAGGAGGATTTGTCATGCCATTTCTGTTTTGTCATCCCTGAGGTGCACACTTGGTTGTGTCCAAGTCACCCAATTTAATCTTTGTACCTGGATCTGTTGATCTTTCAACTGACTTTCAGACATTGTGTTCCAAATTCTTACCTTTTTCGCCAAATCTTCCCAATGTGTCCCCACTGCTTTAGTAACTGAGATATGTGGGCTATAACTTGAGCGATATAAAGAACTCATTTCCTTAGTCAAAGTACAGGTTACTACTGTATTACCTTGTGTATCCCAAAACATATCATTCAAAATTATCCTTGCACACTTGTGCTTAAAGAATTCTTTTTCAAATTCTTTATCCGGACCAGGGGCCTTATTGAACATTGTACAATGTAAGTGCGCCACAACCTGCAGTGACCCGCTCCTAGATTTACTTAGAGCTAGATTGATCAACTCTGTATCAACCCTCCCTGGGATGTCTGAAATCAAGTTTAGGCTATACCAGTAAAACAAGTCTTTTACTCCCTGTACTACTAAGCCATCCGCTAACCTTTTTGCCTCAATACCTTTAGGTGTGGGAATTGCCGCTATTCCAAACACATGCATCAAATGTCTTCCTAGCAAATTAACTGGACAAACTTTTGATATAATTACCCTACACCTAACAGTTTGGTTTGTTTGCGGATCTGTGAACAGTAGATGACGAGACAGTGGTTCCTTATAAATTTTCCCGTTTGCCCCTTTTACAAGGACAAACTCATCTGTTTCGCAGTTCGGAGGCAGAACTGCTGGACCCAAAAGTGTACGCGATGCACCTGAATCACATAAAAACTCCACTTTCTGTCCCTCAACCAAAAACTCTATCATGGGTTTCTGATCTAGATGCATAGCAATACCCAAATTTGCCAGGTTTATGACTTCACAGTCACAATCCCACCCTTCCATTAGAGTGTTCTGACATTCATCATAGAGAGTGTCTGCCTCTTCATTATCTCCATAATGAAGATGGCGCCTTTCTTTACTGTCATATAGTCATGCGGAGCCCTTGTTCGTAAGCTGTGGGGGATGTTGCCACTCTTCATAGTCGGCAGCGAAGTGCCCACGTCTACCATATTTAAAACATTCTTCACGTTTTAACCTTTCCCTATAGGCTGAATGTCCACCCGGTTCATTTAACGTGTCCCATTGCGGGCCCCCACATTTTTTTATGCCACCACGGTGCCCTTGCCCCCTTTGGTCCTGTACTAGGAATATCCCACCATCATCCCCTACTGCCAACACTTGTACTTTCTTTTTTAGATTAAAATGTCGCTCAGCATGCTGTGCATATTCAAACAAAGGCTGCAGTCTACATGTTCTGTGATCTACCATGTGCTTAGTAATAAAACTACTTATCGGAGCCTTACAACCTTTAAGGAAAGCATTTTTTAATTGCTGTTCATACGGACTATCATTAGTCTGATCCTGCGGAATCATCATTCCACAATGGTTATTGAACACTTCTGTCAATCTTACAATATAATGATCTACAGATTCATCATCATTTTGGATGCACTGATTTATTACTGTCCAATCTGCTCTTGGACGCCACTTATCAGAAATTCTCTTTAACAGAACAGTGACTCGTGTGTCTAACACCCCAGAATTATGCTTTAATGTAGTGCCGTCATCTGCCTTACATGTCCAAGTACCACAAACTAAGTGCCAATCTGGACCTAAGATTTGTCGCACTACTTGTTCTACTTCTAATCCATTTAGATGATAACTTAAACGCATACCAACTATGTCCTCAGAAAACTTTTGAAAATTAACCTTGGGATGAGGAATACCATCTGTAGCTCGTTTTATATCCTCTCTAGCCCAGGGATGATAAACTAAAATAGTTGGTTCTTGTCCAACATCTCCTGCTTGTGGGTTTGCAATTGTATTAAGGGAAGAACTTCTGAATGGTCAGAAAGTTTAATAGCCCAACGTCCTTGCCCTGCTGGTCCTGATCTTAACTGCATAGGTTGGTCTTCCTGTTGCAAAGCAACTTTAGGTACTACGGGAATTTGTGGGTAAATTGGAGGGGTCACAACATTTCCTTGAGCAGCTAATAACCCGCCCTGCTGTACAGATCCCACATCTTCAGACTGATATGCTCATCCTCCTTATCTAAAAATAAAGCTACTTTTCCACTTGGCACCAGTGATCCCTTTTGATTTATTTTCTCTTTTTCCTGACACTGTTTTTCTTTTATAGCTCATTTATTTGCTTCTTCTAACCATTTTTGGGCTTGGGGAAATCCCAACTGTCTCTGCTTTTTAGTTCTAGTTCCTGCATCTCTTTTCAAATCTCTAACCAATTTTGCACAGGCATTCTTATTTAGTGTACCATCAAAATCGTATTTCAACTTCCACTTCTTCAAAAATTTAACATTATTTTTGTTTAAACTTTTCATATACTTAGCATCAACATTTAAACAGGCATCACTCTCACACTTGCAGCAACTTGAACCCATGTTTTCCTAGATTTCTTATTTTAGGACTGTATATTTTAGGACTGCATCAAAATTATTTTTACAGGGCTTATTACAAAATGGGGCTATCTTAACGGGGATCCTAACAAAATAACAGGTAATCCTAACAAAATAATCTTAACAATTATTCCTACCCACCCTTAACTAAAAATAAAACCCTTAACTAAAATAAAACCCCTGTCGACAAGGTTAAATTAAATTAAAAAAAAAAAAAGGTATTTTCATCCTACCTGAACCAGATGAGACTCGCTTCTTTTGGTTCGGAAACCATCCCTCAGATAGGGATCAGAGAGCGGCCGGCCTCTTTCCAACGACAAATCAGTCAGAGGGCTTTCCATCGAGGGAATCTTAAGATGAGAAACCCTCACCTGCGCAGGTTTTTCGGTCTTTCTGTCAGTCTGATCCATATCTTCGTAGAGGTTTCCGGTCCGAAGGACCAAAATGTCAGAAGAAAAAATTCAAGTGAGTCACATCTGCCTCAGGTGATGAAAATTTCCTTTATTAACTGCTAACCAGATTACAGCAACATGTTGGCCAAGATGATCTCAATCTGATCAGCTTGGTTACTGACATCAACTTTTATACTTTCCTGTTACTAGCCAAAATAGCTTTTGTTACATTTCTAACAGTTGACAGTTGGCTATGAAAAACATCTAAGATCACAATTTACCTCAGAAAATAATGTTTTACCTCAAAACCACAGCTAGTGTAGAATGTTTACCTCAAAACCACAGTGGTAGCTGGAATTTTCCAGAGCCTGCCTCAGTAAATTGACTCTTATTCAGAAGTATAGAAAACAGGTGTTATTCAAGTTCATAAGCAAACTACATCTATCATGGATAAAGCCCATCTTTAATAAACATGGTTCAATGACCTTTTCTTACCAACACTTCAGCAAATAGCATATTCATCTTGCTAGATGGGAGAAAGAGACAAATAATAATGTGTTTTAAAACTTTTTCTCTTAACACCCTTATTGAGTCACTTTCCAGAAGTTGGTACAGTGCCTTCTATGCCCTATTCTTTGCTATTGCAATTTCTTTCTTAGCTTCTTTGTTAGCCAACCAGTAGTCCTTCCTAGCCTGCTCAGTCTTTTCTGTCTCCCATTTCCTCCTCCTGGACTTCTGCATTCCACCATCAGCTTTCTTTATGTACCTTATTTCCATACCTGGCTCGGCCACATATCTTTTCTGTAGTCCTAACACATGCTGTTTTAAGGAGCTGCCACTCTTCAACTCCACCTATTTCTTCCTCTTCTTGGAGTGCTAGAGCCCTGAGTAATTCCTTGAACTGCTGTACAGTCAACTTTCAGGTCTTCAGCCTGGTCTCTGTTGACCTTAGAGCCTTTTCTGACCACTGCTTACAGCAGATTGTGGCAACTAATGGTTTATGCTGTGGGTCAACTGTTTCACTGGGGATGACTTTGCAATCATGGATTCTACCCCAGTGCCTTTTCCTTACTAGGAGGAAGTCTATCTGAGTTGCATGTTGGCTACTCTTGTATGTGATCTTGTGACTGTCTCTTTTTCTGAACCATGTGTTGACTACTATCAATCCATTTGCCAGACAGAAGTCTAGAATGGCTTTTCCTTCTTTATTCCTGTTACCCCACACACGTGGATCCAGGCAGTCCTCATATCCAGTTCTGTCTGTCCCAGTATGTGCATTCAAGTCATGCATTATCAACACCAATTTGTGTTGTCCTGATTTATCTAGTAGATCCTGCAACTGCTGTCTGAATGCACTCTTTTCCTCACTATCACAACCCTACAGCGGGGCATATGTTGAGATTATGAATACTGCCCTATCATTACAATGGAGTCTGATTGCCATGGGTCTGTCAATTCTGATGATATCCCTCACTGCCTTCTGAAGCCTCTCTTTCACCATAATTCCTACACCATTTCTAGCCTGTCCCCCACCTGAGTAGTAGTGTCTGGATCCCAAGCCATGTGGCTTTACTGCACTGCTCTTCCATCTTGTCTATTGGATACATAGGATGTCCAGTCTCCTCCGTATCATCATGTCATCCACTTCTAAGCTGCGTCCTGTCAGTGAACCTACATTAAGCGTGCAATTCTCATTTCATGTTTGGCAGGTTAGTTGGTTTTACATCCAGCTTTTGCTCAACAGAGCTATCCCAGGTAATCCAGGCTGGGCAACTAGACAGCAGCCAGCTTATTGGCCCAGGGCTGCTGGGCTTTATGGTGGGCACACACTGGCCAATGGGGGCACATATATCCCTCCCACCATTAGCAAGGGTCCCTGGCATGGGTGAGAGTAGCCGGGTCCTCAACCCACTTATCATCAATAACTACCCATGCCCATTTTGGTGACATTAGTTAACATGACTGAATCACCTAGACCCATATTTTACACCATCGAGTGGCTAGCCCTGTCATGGCACACAGTCTGTGATCCATGTTCTCCTATCTTGAGGATACTGTGCACCACAGTAGACACCCAAGGTGGTTGGTCTGTACAACTCTTCCCCCTATAGGGCACCATGTAGAGTCAGTGCTGCTGCCCACAGCTCCATTCATTGGTGAGTTTGAGATGGAAACAGCATGTTTTTCAGACATGGGAGAAACCCCACGGAGACACAGCGAGAACATGCAAACTCTAAACAGGCATTCGTCACAGATCAGGATCAAACCTTGTACCTTGTGCATGGGAGGGGAAGACCTTAACCATTAAGCCATCTGGTCTGGTCTTCAGAAAACAGCACTCAATTATTAGGTATGGTCAAGGAAGATGGAGCAGTATTCAGTTTTAACTTAATCTTTACTGGTTCACAATCAAGCAGACCAACTTCATGAAACACGTCTACATCATCTTCATTTATTCTGGCAATTGGGCCCATCTTGTATGAGACAGTTCTGCTGAGCATACTATTTATGTGCAAACCATCCAGTCTATAAACCCAAACCTCAGTCTTGTGCCTCTTCTGCGCAGGCATGACTAGAAATCAACCAGTGTACCGGAGTTCATCTACAGAGCTCTCTGTGTCTTTCGGCTTTTCCTGGTTAGGGGTCGCCACAGCGGAACTCCGGTCCGCTAATGATTGGCAGTAGAGTTTTACGTGCTGGCTTGCCGGGCCTAACACACAACCTTCAACGAAGGAACGCCCATTCACGCATGTCGCCACACAGAAGACGGTCTAACTGAGAATCGGACGGGCAACGTCTAACTGTGAGGCAACAACGCTACCGCAGCACCACCACAGCAGTTAGTTCATCTGCAGAGCTCTATTTTACGTAATTACAGACACATTAAGAAACTTCAGTATGTAGCACATAATATTAGTGTTGTTTCCCCTCTTATCAGTCTTGAAATTCACAACTGTTGCATGAATAGGAATATTAACTTTTCACTCTGTTTCGACATCAGACACAGTCATGAGTGAACCCAGAAAAAAAATGCTTTCTGGTGTGTTTTTTCATCATTGTCATTTTTCAGGAGCATCTTCTTTAATTAGCTTTGTGTCCACATCCTGCCATGTGTAACACACTGGTCTGACTCATCAGGGTAAAGGTCATATTTGGTGCATTTAACAGGACTCTGCTTCTTAAAAATCGGTATTGTTCTACTAGAATTATGCCTGTTAAGTAACTCCCCATTAACTTTGCATTTCACCTCACAAACATCATTTACCATGTTTAAATTAACATTCTTATGTGAAGGAAAAATGTTAGTGTTTGTATTTTAAATACATTTTAATTTCAAGATGGATTTCTGATTGTTTCAGCCTGCTTCTGGTGATTCATTCCCTGCCAACAGAAAAATGCCAGCTTGACAAGTCTAGAAAGTTCTTTTATGGAATTCAGAACTTGTGTCTGATATGGAAAGGTACAGATAGATAGTCAGGAGGTCTTATCAAAATTGGTGATGTAGTGTTCATTTCTAATTGGTCAGTAGATAAATTTTAGTTGTTAACAATACTGTTGCATTTGATCAAAAATGGTATAAATGATTCAAGCTTTTTATGTCTCGAGCAGACAGGGCCTTGATATCCTAGTGTCCCACATATGTGTGTTCTTTAAAATAAATTAGATTATTATTCTCTGCTGAACTGTGTTCTGTAAAAGTTATTTTGTACCATAAGACAGTATATTTACTAATTCCACTTTTCTGCATTTTGGATTGCCTTTTCTGAGATAATATTAGTTTTTGTCAGACTTGGAAGGTGTCATGGCTCCTGAATAAATGGTATTAATACAGGAATTCCCAGATGAAAATAATATATTGCTGGTACCTTACCCCTACTAGTCTGTTAGCAAGAGAGGAAAAAACATACAATATACTCTGGAGATATAAGCAAAAACTAGCTGATGCAGTCCACATGTTTTGAGATTGTAAAGTTATTCAAGCTTTGTGTGATATTTGATAAGGTTGTTAGTTTAAAACTGCACTTCATATAGAAGGAAGTTTTGAATTTCAAACATAAGGAAGCAGAAAATTCAGACGATGGGAAAGAACTAAAAATGTTCTTCGTGTTTCACTGTTGCAGTCATCGCATTTGGGTTATTCCTGCCAGGGTAGCCCTCGGCCAGCCTGAATACCAGAGACTTAGTATTTCTGCGTCGGTTGCTGTTGCTTTAGGACTGATGTCAGGTCGTCAGTAGTACAAAGTAAGACAGCCGACGCCATTACATCAGTCTTTCTTCAAATGGAACCTGAAGCAGAAGCAGTTTACATGAGTGCCGGTCGGCTGCTACCTGAGTTTCGTCTACTGAATTGAAGTTGAAGTCTTCTAAAGCTAAGTACCCCATTGGGGATCCTTTTTTCTTGCATTAACCGATGTCAGAAAAAGTTACTAATTGTCTCACCTGTGGAAAACAAATACCACACCGAGACTTCGCTCTTACTGCATCACTTGTTTAGGCCCAGACCACAACGTCCCTCATTGTTGCTTCTGTGCTTTGTTCAATGCCAGAACTATCCGTTGTCGGGCCCTTATTTTTGCCAGATATTTTTGCTTACAGTCCTTGAATTCTGATATGGCTTCAGTAAGCCATCCAACAGCAGGTCTTCTGAAAAAACGTAAAGATAAAGACAGAGACAGACCGCACAGGTCCAACCCTACCGACAATGCTTCCGTTCAGCTAGTCATCAGTTCTCCGGTGCTCAGTGAGGCACTTTTGCAGCCCCTGATGCCCGCTTCTGTTTATTTGCAGGCCCCTACAGAGACCCTTTCGGAGTCCGGAATGCCGGAAAACTCTTCTTCGATTAAGGATCTTGCGGTTGTCTCAACCTTGGATGTTTCCGGAGCCGCTGAGCAGGCACCAGCTTCCAAGGAAGTCCTTCGCACTACCGAATCACAACACAAACCGACATCTTCTTTCACGACTACCATTTTTTCTAAAACTACCGAGTTTCTTAGGCCCAGGGTATGAACCACTTCGAAGAAACCGATGACCCACTCTTAGGTACCTGCTACCTTGCCTCAGTCTCAAATGCTTAAAATGGTGGAAGACCTTATCATGCTAATCAGGGGAAGCCAAGCTACCCCTCCAAAAGGAAAAGAGATCTGTTCCCTGTAGTTTTGTCTGAACAAGGGTTAGATGAACCTGATGCATCTGAATATGAAGACATGCATCCCCTCTCCACTTATGAGGATTGTGTTGCAGAGGATTCCATTCCTTCAGCCTCTCCTCCAGATGATTTTTCCTTTGGGGAAACCCTGCATACCTTAAAGGAGCATTTCCAATGGGAGAGTCAGAACTACCCTTAGTCTAAAAGGAGACTCAGGGAATTCCTAGATCTTACACAACACAGACCCTTGGCCATCCCTCCAGTCCTGGATGTTGTGGAGAATGTTTTCCTCGAATCCAGCTTGACTCCTGATGCCGTTCCTCCTGCTCCCAGAAAACCAGACAGGTACTACAGAGTCCCTGACTCACATAAATATCTTTTTAAAAATCCTACAGCTGACCCTGAGATCATTTCTCAAGGACCAAAAGGGATTAAAGCAACCTCTGCTAAGAATCTCTCCCCCTCAGACAGGGATTCCCGAGCATTGGACAGATGGGGTAAAAAAGTATACACATCAGCTACTCTTGATATCAGGGCACTAAATTATCAGTTCCATATGCTGAAATTTCAGCAACATACCTTGGAATGCCTTAAACAAAAATGTCTTCCTTTCCTGCTTGGGCAGAATCTAAAGATTTACAAGAGTTAATGCATTCTGCAAGTCAAGTAACTAAACACACCTTGCACTGTGGTTTTGATGCCTTAGAAGCTTCTTGCAGGGCAGCAGTCACTGGATCTGTCATTAGAAGGTACGCATGGCTTAAGGAACAGCCCCTGCCTGACCATGTAAAATATAAATTGTTGAATGCCCCCTTGCACAAAGATAACTCATTTGTCACTAAGGCAGAAGAGGTCTTAAAATCTATGCAAACAGTTAAGGATTTCTTGCAGGTCCAGCCCCCTAGGTTCAGCAGGCATTGTCCCTTCAAACACTGGTCCTTTCCTGCTCCCAGTAAACCGGCCCAGCCTAGGGCCCAAGGAAGAAGACTCCCCAGACGGCAGTCCGAGGGAATGCAGAGATCTAAGCAGTGGACTACCTCCACTTCAAAACCAGGAAGTTCTAAGCCACCCCTTATGGTAAGAACTCACAATGACTCACCTCCTCCACCCCCTCCCTCTGACTACCTTCACTTACCCCTAGGAGAAAAAAAAATCTCCTTTCACTCAAGCACCTCGGCCACCATTACCAAGGACCACTGGGTTCTGAACATTGTGTCTCAGGGATACAAATTTTCCTTCCTCACCCTTCCAACCCCAAAAGGGTTCCCATATCTACCACCAAATCAGTGGGCAGAGGCTCAAAAGCAAATCTTTTCCCCTGCTCTCTATGAGGGCAATAGAGCATGTTCCTGCAGAACAGATAGGCCAAGGTTTCTACTACAGACTTTTTCTGGTGCCCAGAAATGAGGGCACCTGGTGCTCTATCCTGGAGCTATCCATTCTAAACACCTTCCTGGTGATCCCAAAATTCAAAATGCTCACCCTCCAGCAGCTCCTACCCATGCTCTCCAAGGATGCTTGGCTAGTCACCGTAGATCTAAAAGTGGCCTACCTCCACATTCCTATTAAGGAATCATGCAGGAAATATCTCCGCTTCAAGGCAGGATCTCAACACTTTAATTTCTCTGTGTTTCCCTTTGGCTTATCTACTGCTCCCAGAGTTTTCACAAAATGTCTGGCTCCGGACATTGCCTTTTGCAGACAAAGAAATATTCAGATTTACCCATACTTGGATGACTGTCTTATTCGAGCAGACAGCCAGGAAAAGCTGCTCAAGTATCTGACCTTTTTAAAGACCCTTCTAACCTCCCTAGGGTACACAATCAATGAAAAGAAATCCAAGCAGTTGCCAACCCAAAGGATAACCTTCCTGGGAGCAAGTCTGGACACAGCATCCCAGATGGTATACCTTACTCCAGAGAAACAAATTTTCCTGACAGCCTACTTCTCTCAACTAGCCACCAGGTCCCAGCTAACCGCAAGGAAGATCCTGCAAGCTCTGGGGTTCATAGCATCTTGCATACTACTCATTCCAAATGCCAGACTGCATATGAGGAAACTTCAATGGTACCTAAAAAGCCTTTGGTGCCAACACTCGCAAGACCTGGAAACTCTTCTACCTATAATTCTTTGCCTCAGAAAAAATTTCTTTGGTGGGCAACAGCATGCTCCCACAACAAGGGAATGCCTTTCTCCCCACCCACCGCCACCCAGACCTTCACCACAGATGCATCAGACTATGCTTGGGGTGCACACCTGGATGGCAGGTGCATACAGGGCCAAGGGGATCCAGTGTCTGTCTGCCTGGGATGACATGCTTGACAAGCAACACTGTATCGCAAGGGATGGCTTGCACCTGTCACCCCTGGGATTCCGGATATTGGCTAAGGCTCTTGCCACCCCCATAGTGCCTTTTTTAGGCAAGGCTCAAATTCTAAACCTACCACCCTAGAAAACAAAAATGGGAAGAAACTGAGGGTAATGCTGCTCAATGCCAGAAGTATAAATCTCAAAATGCACGCACTCGAGGCCCTTCTCAGTATGGAGAACATCGATGTCTGTGCTGTAACTGAAACCTGGTTCAAGGCTCCTGAGAGCACCCCGGCACTATTAGGTTTTACCTCATATCATGCGTTCTGGCCCCAAAACCCGGACCACACCACAAAAGGAGGGGTGTATCCATATTCATAAAGGATACCCACACCTCCAGGTTGGTGGCAACGCACAAGCTTCGAAACCATCCAGGTGCAACTAACCATAGGCAAAACTGCTCTACAAATTGTAGCATGCTACAGGCCACCCTCTCAAACTCAGGAACCCCACACAGCCTTCCTGAAGACACTGGAGGGTATAAATGTATCTCCAAACACCATCATATTGGGTGACTTCAACTACCCGAATATAGACTGGGAACATTACTCAAGCCCTAACTTTCTAGCCCAACGGTTCCTGGAGTTCATACATTCAAATGCCATGGAACAGCTATTCACTGTTCCCATGAGAGGAGAAAATATACTAGATCTCATTATCAGAAACATGGGGACAAAATGCTCCACACCGGAAGTATATCCACATTGGTGAGATCTGATCATAAACTAATCTCACTGGAAATCCACATCCCGCCCCACCCCAAACAAAAGACCACAGTGAAGAACTTCTATAAAGCAAACTTCACACTACTCAAGACTGGTGTGGTATCCTTCAAGGCCCCTGAGCCAGTGGAAACCACAACCCAAGCTGCGGAAGCCCTTACAAATGCCTTCTATGAACACCTCCAGGACTGCATGGATCAGGCAATCCCAAATAAAACCAAGACTCTTTCCACAAAGGGCAAACGTCCAGTCTGGTGGACCCCAGCCATTAACAAACTTTACAATAAGAGGAGAAAGCTATTACATGATAGAACAAAATCCATAAAAGGGAAGTCACCCTGATCATTATTAGTAAAAAATACGAGCACTCATAAAATCAACTAAGGTCAATTTTGAGAGAAAAATTGCCATGGATTCAAAGGACAATCATAAGGCCTTTTTCAGCTATGTTAGGAACCTGGGTGGAAACTCCCAGATATGCTCAGAATTAGTCCAAAATGATACAAAAATCACTGAACCCACAGACATTGCCAACATACTGGCAGACAGGTTCAGTGCAAACTTCACCCCTCTCCCCCCCCTTAAAGGAGAGATAACTATCCCAGCAGAGTGTAGCCTCCCAGACGCTGCTCTCTCTAAAGCTAAAAACACAGCATCAATGGGACCGGATGGTGTCCCCGGCTGTGTGCTACACGAGCTAAATGAGGAATTAAACCTGCACATAAGGCAGCTGTTTAATCTCAGCCTTACCACAGGATACGTGCCCAAGGAGTGGCGTACGGCAACTGTGGTCCCACTCCACAAAGGCGGTGCCTCTACGGACCCTGGTAATTACCACCCCATAAGCTTAACAAGTCTAGTCTGCAAAGCTATGGAGAGGATCATAATGGAGCTCATAAACAAAGATATAGGGGACTTGCAGACATTGGACCCGACCCAGTTTGGCTTCGTCAAGGGCAGATCATGCCTTTTGAACTTGGTTGACTTCTTCGAAACAGTCACCAAGGCCATTGATGAGGGAAAGGCAGTCCATACAGCTTACCTTGACCTTGCAAAGGTTTTCGACACAATACCCCACTCGGGTATTGTAGAAAAACTTACCAGCTTAAATGTAAACCCATATGTCACAAGATGGGTTGCAAACTGGCTTAAGGACAGAACCCACAGGGTTAGAGTTGCTGGCGCTATGTCAGACTCCAAGCCAGTCACAAGCGGTGTCCCACAGGGCTCGGTCCTTGGCCCCCTATTGTTCGGCATCTACTTCTCAGAAGTACAGGCCAACATGGGAGGACTTTGGCTGACAAAGTTTGCAGACGACTGCAAACTGGGTGCCATAGTGGAAAGTGCATCGGACACGGATATCCTTCAGAAGGGACTCACGGAAACAGATAGCTGGTGCCAGAGCCATGGCCTGAAGTTAAACGCCAAAAAATGTATAGTCATACCCTTCGGGAAAAACAAGGTAACCCCAAGCTACCATATAGGTGGCAATCCACTAAGCACAGAAGAGGTCATCAGGGACCTGGGGACCCAGGTTGACAGTGGCCTTTCTTTTGACACTCACGTTGCTAAAGTGGTTAGAAAGACCTTCTACATTGCCCACCTGATCATGAAGGGATTCACATCCAGATCTAGTGAGGTCATTGTTCCCCTGTACTCTTCACTTATCAGACCAATGATCGATGCCCCATTCGGGATGTATCGCACCCGACATCTGCAGCAATTGGAGAGACCCCAAAAGTTCCTCACCAAAAGGATAAAGGGACTCCAAAATCTGTCATATGCTGCCAGATTGAAGAAACTCCAGCTCTATTCAGTTGCATACCGTCTGCTCAGAGGTGACATGTGCCTGACATACAAGGCCATGTCCAACCCGGAATTAATGGACATGCTCCACCTCAAAAAATCCAAATCCACCAAAACCACTAGAGCAAGCGACTTAAACCTTAGCACGGATATAAATAGGATGTGCTGGAGGGATAGATTTATCACTCAGAGACTCCCTATGCTGTGGAATAAAATCCCAGTCCATGTGAGGCAGAGCACCTCGCTGGCTCTGTTCAAGAGAAATCTTGACCTGTGGATGGGAGATCGTAGGTTTATCCCAGGAATCATCTCTGTGTCACTGCTAGACAGAGGCACAACAAACTAATGGGCACAGTATTTTTTCATATAAGGGGTGGCGTAAGCCACAAAAATTTGGGCTAGGCTTATAAATGCCTTAGGGCAGATAGCCTAGTATAAACCTATGAACCTATGAACCTATGGAGCCCATAGCAAATCCTTCTGCACATCAATTAAAAAGAGATGATGGCTGTGCAGCGCTCCTTGATAGCTTTCGAGCCCCTTCTCTCTCCAGGGGCTCTCCTGATCAAAACAAGCAACACCACTGTGATGTGGTACATCAATAAGCAGGGAGGGACTCACTCCTACCCTCTATGCAAGCTGGCCATGACCCTTTGGCACACAGCCTCTGCCATGCAAATACACCTGGTAGCACAATTCCTACCAGGCTCTCTCAACTCTCTGGCAGAGCAATTAAGCAGAAATCTTCTGGACCCACACAAGTGGCAACTCAACAGATGTACCTTCACCCTAATAACTCAGAAATGGGGAACCCCGAAGGTTGACCTCTTTGCCTCCCACACCAACCATCAGCTCAGCAAATTCTGCACCAGGGAGCATTGCTGCATGGCTTGGAAAGTGGATGCCTGTCCTTCTCCTGGGTCAGTATATCAGTCTATGCCTTTCCTCCCCTCCCTCTCACCCCCAGGGTACTGTTCAAAATAAGGAAGGAAGAAAAACAAAGACCATTCTTATAGCTCCAGACTGGCCCCAGCAGCACTGGTACCCCTTGCTGCGCAGCCTGTCCCTGCTACTCCCATGGCATATTCTTCAGATTCCAAATCACGTGACTCGGAGGGAAAGGGAATTCATGCACCCCCAACTGCAGACACTCAATTTGGCAGCTTGGCTTATTCCCTAACCCCAAAACAATCTGCCAACTTCAGTTAACAGGTTCTGGATGTTATCCATGAGGCCAGACATCCTAGCACCGGAAAGTCTTATGCTGATAAATGGAAAAGGTTCTGCACCTGGATCCAGGCTAAGGGAGCCAATACGGCACAACCTTCCCTCCCTCTCATCCTGGATTACTTAGCTGACCTACTACACAGTGGCCTCTCTTTCTCCTCTATAAAAATTCATGCCTCTGCTATTTCTGCTCATTTTCCCACTGAGCAGCCCCTTTTTTCACACCCTATGATCAAACAGTTCCTAAGAGGGGCTAGCAACTTGAGGCCACCAAGAAGGGCATCAACACCAGCTTGGGACCTTAACTTTGCATTGGAAAAGCTCACCCTGTCCCTTTTTGAACCAGCTTCTTCTGCAGAGCTAAAATTTATCTCCTGGAAAACAACATTCCTTCTGGCCATCACTTTAACCAGAAGAGTCTCTGAGCTGCAAGCACTCATGGCTGTGGAACCCTTCATCATCTTCCATTGCAGACAGGGTATCCCTCAGAACTAACCCATCCTTCATGCCCAGGGTGGTGTCCAGTATGGTTCTCAACCAATCCATTCATTTGTCCACTTTTTTTCCTAATCCCCAGAACAAGGGGGAAATGATTATTTGCTCTCTAGATGTGCACAGACAGTTCAGATTCTATCTAGACAGGACTAAATCCTTCAGAAAGTCTGATCAATTGCTGGTTAGCTTTGCTACAGGGGCAGAAGGCAAAGCCATCTCCAAACAAACCATTTCCAAATGGATAGCACACTGCATCTATGTCTGCTACAAACTGCATGGGAGATAAGGCACACTCCACCAGAGCAGCCTCCACCTCTGCAACTTTCCTCAGAGGAGTCCCCACCAGGGACATCCTGGATGCTGCCACCTGGACATCTGTTCACACTTTTACCAAGCATTACCTCCTGCCTCTATTCTCCAAATCAAGGGCAGAGTTTGCCTCTGCAGTCTTGCAGGGCATCCTAGCCAGTACCTAGTTTCATTGACTGCCTCCACCCTTTTCCTCAGCTTTGGGAATCACCCCAAATGTGATGACTGCAACAGAGAAACATGAAGAACATATTACAGTTGTGTACACTTACCATAAATGTAGATGTTCAAGTGTATTCACTGTTGCAGGCCTGGTCCCCCCACCCCCCTTCTTCTCTTTTTCTCCTTTTATTACCATTCTAACTTGTTCTCCTTAACTTACAAGGGCCATATTGGTATTTATTTTCCACTGGTGGAGTTTCTTCCACCAGAACCTGGCCTCCTACTTGGGGACTCCTGACAGGTTAGGGCAAGAAAAACTGACGTAATTGTGTCGGCTCCCTTACTTTATACTACTGACAACCTGACGTCACTCCTCAACAGCAACCGATACAGAAATACTAAGTCTCTGTTATTCGGGCCGGCCGAGGGCTACCCTGACAGGGATAACCCAAATGTGATGACTGCAACAGTGAATGCACTCTAACATCTACATTTATGGTAAGTGTACACAACTGTACTTTCTACTGTATATTAGCTAGCATGATCACTATATTGCTGCTACAAAACAGAATCCACATTCCTGCAACATTTAGACATAATACTGTATTAATTTAAGTATCCTGTCACATCTTATATGATTCCACAGGAATGGAAACAAGTGTTTTCAAAGTCTGGCTTTTCATCTTCGTATGTTCATAGGAGTATACTAGGCTGACAGCCACAAGGGCCTTTAGATGTCTAACCATGCAACCCAAATATGAACATGTTTTATGTTTTATATATTTATATAGGGGGTGATTTTTGGTTATGACATGATTTGCTTTCTGCCTGTGTCCATCAGAGACATGGGTGCCAGCCTAGGGCTGAATTTCCAGTTTCCCATCAACTGATCCATGTTGTGCTTATAGGTTTAAGGAGGGACTTTGCTTCACATGGATATGGAGCCTATTCCAGAGAACAGGAATTTTGTGAGATGCATATCTGTCTCTCCAAAATGTCCTATTTATTTCACAAGCAAAATGTAGGTCTTTGGCTCTAGTAGTTCTGATGGTGTTTGTTTTGTGGATGTGCAAAATGTAGTTTGCCATGGAATAGCTCCTAACTGTTTCATGACTTCATAGATTATTAATAGGCTAATGACCCGGGGGCCTTTCTAAGCCTAGCCAGGTTCCATAGGAGGGGCAACCTCTGGGACACATCTGTCAATCCAGCATGTTCTGTTCAAGTCACAGACAAACTTCAGGTCCCTAGACTTTGTAGTTCTGGTACTCTTTGACATATGAATATGTAGGAGATTCAAAAGTGTGGGGTTTGTAGATCCCTTGTAAGCCAGGCATAGATCACCCCTCAGCAATCTGTAGGAGTCTGATTAGAAGGAAAGGGCTTTAAGGTGCTCTGCATAAGGCAGGTTTGTTATGCCTTGTATTCCTTTTGTAATTTTGTAAGGAAACTCTGAGGTCTCTAGTTGTTAAATATGCCTGGTCAGGTACATACTGAAGGGAGCATTGTACTCTATCATTGGTCTGATAAGAGAGAAGTACAGTAGGATAATGAACTCTTTGGACCTAAAAGCCATGCCCTTACTTATGATTTGTACAACATAAAAGGATTTCCATGACACTGTGACCAGGTAGTGGTCGAAGCTAAGACTACTGTCTACATACATACCCAGATCCCTGACCACTGGGTCAACTCTTAGAAGTGTATTATCAACATGGTAATTAGCTTTTGGGAAGCTGTCTACTCCTGAAAACTATCACATTGATAATACACCACTAAGAGTAGACCCAATGGCCAGGGATTTGGGAATGCATGTAATCAGTAACCCGACCTTTGACCATCATGTATCTGGTAGTAAGGAAATCATTGCGTCCTTTGCAACTTATAAACAAGGGTATGGCATCTAAGTCCAAGGATGTCATTGTTTGGCTGTAGTCTGCCCTCATCAGACCAGTAAATGAGTGTAACACCCCATTTGGTATGTAACTGCCCAGGTATATTCAACAACTGAAGCATCCACAGAGGTTCTTCATAAAAAGAATACAGGGTGTAAAGAACACGTCCTCCACACCCCACCTCAAATCCTCTCCATGTAGTCAGTCTCCTACAGACTGCTGAGAGATGATCTATGCCTAAACTAGAAGGCATCCTCTTGTCCTGCACTGATGGACCTGCTGCACATCGGCAAAGCAAATAATGTCATACTTACCCAATCTAGAGGCTATAATTTTGTTTGCCACATAAATAGGACTTATTGGAGAGACAGGTATGCATCTCTGGAACAGACTTCCCATCCATGCAAAGCAGAGTTTTTTCCTATCTGAATTCAAATGTAACTTGTATCAGTAGATGGAGAAATTAATTTACCCCTGGTCTGGTACGTACATCTCGTGTACACAGAGAGAGCCTGTAAATGCTTGATCATCCATGCCCAAGCCTACATATACACCTTAAAATAACTCTAGAGAATCAAAACTTGCCAGATACACTTGGGAAGCACGGCCAGGCTTAGAAAGGCTCCTGTAGTCATTAGCCTAGTAATCGCCTATGACCTATGAACTTATGAAGTTACTATAGCTTAGAAAACGCAACGCATTATAGACAATGCACATCGTTTAATAGGGTATCACCATACGTTAGTGTTAAAATGGCAGTGGCTGTCTTACATATATATGATATACACAAGCACCTTAGCAGCTGTATTACACTTAACATCACAGCATACAACATCTTATCTTTGTTGTTAGAACATCTCAAACATAAATACTGAGAAAGGGAGAGGTTGGTGAAAACTTTTGAAGTAACATATAATGACATACTTGACTGCCACCACTGCTTAAAAAAACATATCCCTCCAAGTCCACCGTACCCATCTTAGTGGGGGCTCCACCCAAAAAGACATTCAAAGACAAGGGAGAATGACCAGCCTAAAAATTTGGTGTGGTGGACAAGAAGGCCCAAACTTTTGTGACCAATGAAGAGGACCAAATTATATCTCATAAACCACACTAGGGATGCACATTTCATACAAGCTGGATTTGTCTCCCTAGTCTATTCTTCCAGTATCACATTAGTGACCAGTGCCACTGGAAAACAGTTTTAAGATGCATAATATAACAGTAATCCAGTGTCCTATGACCCATGATATTTGCTACAGCAGCAGGACATTTCTGTGCTATATTTTTGCAATAGACCAGAGCTATAGTTTATAACACCTGCATCACTGTCATAAACACTGGAATGTGCAATGGAACCAGTAGTATGTAGTGAGAGGTTTGACTCCCACCACCGGAATCTATTAAAATTCAAATATGGATTGGCCTTAGGAGTTTATGGCAAAAGTGCACTGCTGTCTTGGATAATAGGCAAGTACTTCAATACTCATTGCCCATCTACAGAGTGGTGATGTAATCACTGTCGCCCCTTATTTCACCCATCTGAGATAACGGTAATCTACAGAGTGGTGATGTAATCACTGTTGCCCCTTATTTCACCCATCTGAGATAACAGTAATCTACAGAGTGGTGATGTAATCACTGTCGCCCCTTATTTCACCCATCTGAGATAACGGTAATCTACAGAGTGGTGATGTAATCACGGTCGCCCCTTATTTCACCCATCTGAGATAACGGTAATCTACAGAGTGGTGATGTAATCACTGTTGCCCCTTATTTCACCCATCTGAGATAACGGTAATCTACAGAGTGGTGATGTAACCACTGTCGCCCCTTATTTCACCCATCTGAGATAACGGTAATCTACAGAGTGGTGATGTAATCACTGTCGCCCCTTATTTCACCCATCTGAGATAACGGTAATCTACAGAGTGGTGACGTAATCACTGTCGCCCCTTGTTTCACCCATCTGAGATAACGGTAATCTACAGAGTGGTGATGTAATCACTGTCGCCCCTTATTTCACCCATCTGATATAACGGTAATCTACAGAGTGGTGATGTAATCACTGTCGCCCCTTATTTCACCCATCTGAGATAACGGTAATCTACAGAGTGGTGATGTAATCACTGTCGCCCCTTATTTCACCCATCTGAGATAACGGTAATCTACAGAGTGGTGCTGTAATCACTGTCGCCCCTTATTTCACCCATCTGAGATAACAGTAAGTGCCTTTCAGTACAACCTTAAAAACGGTAATTGACTTAGCAAAATTTATTTTATATATATGTATACTTTCACATAATATTTTTAGAAAGGAGGTACAGTGTAACACAGCAGCACCAACTCCTTCCCTTCCATGCTTTAATGTATACTGCCACCAATTATTCAAAACTGCAAGCACAAACCTTGCTATTTACCCATAAAATATTCCAGTCTTTAAATATTTGAATAGTGACATTAGCTGAAGCAGTATTGCTTTACAGTAGGTGGATACCCCACATTTAATCTTACCAGTAAAATATATAAACCTTGGAATCAATAAGCTATCATCTCTAAGCACTCAAAGTTGAACACTTTTAATTTTAACTTGAAATAAATAAGTTAAAGCATTTCCAATGGTACCCTCCAGAAGGGACGGCTACACCTATTACCTTGTCTACCTAATTAATAGTCATTCCTTCTGTTTATAAAAAGTGCAGGCAAGAATTCCACTGGCTTCAGTCTAAGTTTAGAAGATACCCTTCCTGTTTCCTCAGCTACACATCCAAAAGGCAAAGGTGAAATTCACAAAACCAAAGTCCATATAAGTGAATCATCATATGACCTAATCCTACTATCTTCAGGAAGACTCTGCAAACATTTGTGAAGTATATTCCACATTATAAACACAATGATATTTCATTTTACATAAGGCAAATACAATGCAACCATTTTAATTGTCTGTTAAAAATATATACAAACATTTCCTCCCATTTTATACAGATAGATAGATACAGATACACTTTTCTCTTGAGTCAGTTAACATATTTTGACATCTTTCCAATCTTTCTTACAATTCTTTTCAAGTTAATTTCACAGAAGAGTCTTGTGGAAGGCTGTGCAAACTGATCTTTTACTGCAATAATCTGTAGGCACTTACAAACTTAGCTTCACTACTATACACAGGAACTCTTAAGGGATTACCTGCCCTGCATCCTACAAATGTAAAAATGACTCCCACCAGCTATACATTGTGTATTGTAGATTTGAAATTCCATATGATCCTTTTTGGCTACTACGTTTGTAATGAATTACCTATCATGCTTTGATCAAAAGGTTGGAAATGTACAGAAAACTTAAATTT
Organism: Protopterus annectens; assembly: GCF_019279795.1. Taxonomy (NCBI): domain Eukaryota; kingdom Metazoa; phylum Chordata; order Ceratodontiformes; family Protopteridae; genus Protopterus; species Protopterus annectens. The sequence continues at coordinate 1,642,236,528 of NC_056729.1, read as the reverse complement.
TTACCACTCTGTCCACCTGACCCAAGGTTCTCCTACTTAAGGGGGTTGCGGATTCTATAATGGGAGGTGTACCAGTAATACAGACTTCAAAAGAGGCCAACAATTACTCATGTAATAAGCACTAAAACAAAACAAACCAAACAACCTTACCAAACCAACTTTGTTAGGACATCAGAGAGCTATAAATGAAGGTAATTTCTGCTTGTAGCTTTGACAAATTCAACACGGGGATGACAAGCTCAGTTGCATATAGCTTTTTTGACAGGATTTTATTATAATGTACATGGGATTAAAGTCTTCTAATGGTGCAATGTTTCCAAAGCCAGTGAGCAGTAGATTGACTCTGTGTATAGGGACTCTGCATAAGGTTTCTGAAAATTCTGAATATTCTAAAAATATCAGTATGAAAACCAAAATAGAAACTCACTAAGTATCAGGGGCATCCAGAGCTGTCTTCATAGTAGTATCAGTTGGTCATTTGATGAACCAGTCACACACCTCATAGTAGTAAAGAGTGCACCCATCCTTTCTTTTCATATAAGCTACAATAACAAAACAACCTGAGAAGTCAGACTATCTTGATCAAGTGATATCTAAAAGTACTAGCCATCTGGTCATCACAGAGATTGGCTTCTCTTCCCTGACTATTTGAAAAATAATGTCATTGACTGGAATTACCAGAGGCATTGCACTTAGATATGTTGCTGGAACCTATGGTCTTTATAGCTGGAAAGAGCTGAGTGTAAGCGATCTAACTTAGTCAAAAAAAAAAAAAAAAAAGACATGGAACTACCCAGAATTCCTTGCAAACCAGGCTAAAGGTTGTAGCTCCAGATCGTTTCCCGTCTCCACTGCCTTGATATTTCACTCTGTCTTCTTCAGTATCTCACTGAATCTCCTGACTGTACTGCTCCTGTCTGGCTATCATGACTTCATCAATAGTATTTTTCCATGGCACTTACATGACAGCTGCCAAGTGCAGACGGCCATGTTAGACAGCCTAATAAATAACTGTATTGCCTAATAAGCAGAATTCTAAATAATTCACTTCACCCTAAAGAAATTTAGTAACAATCTTTATTTCTGTCACTAAACAGAAAACTAAATAAACTCTATGTAATTGAACAGTAAATTACACTAAAGCAGAAAACTAAGCCCGGTTGCAGTCAGGCAGGAGTCTTCATCGGGAAAACAGTCCTGGGCAGTGCATCCACTCCGCAGGTGAGACTTCTGCCTGAGTGCAGGGAGCCCCAGATATATATGTGTATATATATATATATATATATATATATATATATATATATATATATATATATATATATATATATATCAAAAAACAAGTTGTTCACCACAAGTCATGAGAATCAGTACTTTTCCAGCGTAGGCTGGAGCTAGATCATTATGTGGTGTTGGCCACCCACCTCAGAAGGAACAGCAATTCCTGCCAAATACAATGATTTTGCAATTTTCAAGAGTTACACTGGAATATTCCAATGACTTTGCAAGTTTTAGTACTTTACTGGAATAGCCCAGCACACATACACATACAAGACATATTTCGTAATCAAATGTAGTGACTGCTGAAATCACTAAACTGTTCTGGAACACAGCATCATCTCTCATGCCTGCTGACCCTTCTTGAATATAGCATTACTTAATAAAGAAAATGTCAAGATATAGTGAGGCAACAGTCAAATAATCACACTCACTCAATGTACCCCTCTTTCATATCACATTCGTATCACAATAACACACAGGTAGCAGATGCAGTCTAAATTCCATGAAGCCTACATTATTGAGTAAATTCTTTGTAAATTATTTGCACCACATAAATGATAACTGTTGTAGGTACCTCACTAGCATTTAAAGGCATTAGCCCCATACTTAATACCCACATTTTAAAACAAAACATATATACCTATAGGGAGTATGTATTGCATTACATTGATCACTGCAGTTATACTATGCACGACATGAGTTAGGAATATGAAAATCAGCATTTTATCTATCTATAGCTGTAGATAAAAATATATTCAAGAATATTTTTAATGATGAACTTTTCGGTCCTTAGAATCATGTTTATCCCTATAATAATCTATATATGTGCCAGCTTTCCTCAGCAGCCCAATGTATCTGGACAGTTTAACAGAATATCTTGTACTGGACATCTAGTTCAGCTGCACAAGGTTTCGGGAGGTTTCTCTCTCTCTCTCTGCATCTATTGACCATCATCGTTTTCACACACTTTTCACACAGATGGCTTTGGCAATTTTGGTTGCTCATCTTCCTGGCACTTTGAAACATTTGTCAGAAAAATGTCTATCATTTTTTCTGTGTGGTTTACCTTCTCATAATGTACATAAAATATGGAATTATCTACGTTACCAACTATTTTATCTTCAGTGTAGGATTTTTCCAGAGACTTCTGGAGTCTTTATCTCCAGCCTGCCGCTAACATATATGCTTAGTAGCCTTCAGCAGTTTCTGTTTGCTATCATAGTTTTTGTCACTGATGATTACAATCCAGCACCTGTTTTACATCTTGATTGATTGCAGACTTCAGAACCAGAGCCACAACTAGGACACAGTTAATGGAGCAGCTGCCATGGGTGCAAGCTGTTAGGAGTTGCGCTCATATCAGCCGATCTGATCAGCAATATAGAAGAGAAGTACTTTAACTCCATTGCTATCTTTCAGTTAGGATCACAATTCAACATTCTATTAATTCATTTAAACAGTCATGGTTTTGAGATGGTTTAAGGGAGCTGAATAAATGTTGTTAAGTGTTTTGCTTTTGTTATTCAGTTTTAGTGTGAAAGGGCACCAGTTGCAGAGTGCCCAAGGTGCTGATTTAGCTACTTACTGCTCTGATCATCAATGCTGGTAATCTATGTTTTAACCATCATTGGTAATCTGTGTTTTAACCTTCATTGGTAATCTGTTTCAACCTTTGTTGGTAATCTGTGTTTTACCCTTTGTTGGTAATCTGTGTTTCAACCTTCACTGGTAATGTGTTTTAACCTTCATTGGTAATCTGTGTTTCAACCTTTGTTGGTAATATGTGTTTGACCCTTTGTTGATAATCTGTTTTTCAACCTTCATTGGCAATCTGTGTTTTAACCGTCATTGGTAATCTGTGTTTCAACCTCCACTGGTAATCTATGTTTTAACCTTCTTTGGTAATCTGTGTTTCAACCTTCTGCCTATCAGTATATGAGTTGTTGACAGACTGAGTCCAGGTAATTCCTATATTCCAGAACTGCAAGATGACAGTCTTCATACATTTTTATCATTAGATACTTTGTAGCTTGGATAGCTCTTTTCATTTGTCCATCAGAAGAAAAAGAATATGAACTGTATATTGTGAGTGCAAATCCCACCTCATACACCAGTCTTCTGATTTCCTGAATTTTCTGTTGTGGACCTGTGTCAGATATGATAATTTCAGGTATCTCTTGTCTTGAGCACATAGACATTAATCCGCTAACTGCATTTCTAATTGTGTCTGTTTAATTATTTCAGGTAACTTGAAATAATAATCCAAACAAATGCACCATGTGGGTTCCCTAAGCTATTACAAATCTGTACCCACTCATCTCCAGGGATCATATGATTCTGAGTATCCTATCAACTGTGGTATGCACTGGAATCATCTCCCCCTTTGGACTGTGACTGTGGAATGCACTGCAGATGACACACTTCCATATTATTTGCTGTAACCAAGTTGACTCTCCTTGTGAAAGTATAATATCTCTTGTTCTTTTTTATTTGACTGCTAATAGATGCAACTCAGTGTCATCTCTTAACCAGTTATCACGTTAGCTGGTTGGGACTTATTTTATCAGCTTTAAACATCAAGCCCTAGACACAAATTGTTCCTTGTAAGAAAACTAAGGCATAATTTCTTTCCATCTGAAGAATTTTGTATAGACCATTCTTTCAATGTATTATAATAATATCTACTTGTTAATTAGACAGGCCACTGGACATACAGTCCCTTTTCAGTGGTGTTTCAGGAGCAATGTCTGGTTAATTGACTTCCTCAAGGTCAGACAGTAGGAAAACGAGGTCTGAGAGAATCAAACCGTGTACCATGAGGACTGTAGCTCACTGCACCATGTACCAGCCAATGATCTTTTAGCAGTTCCAGTTCTGAGTCAGTATCACTGCACTTCTGATTTTTTTTTTTATATTTTCTTCTATGATTGATAGCTGTGTTAGGGCGGCCACGGTGGTGCAGTGGTTAGCGTTGTCGCCTCACAGCAAGAGGTTCTCCAGTTCGATCCTCGGCTGGGGTGCCTTCTGTACAGAGTCTGCATGTCCTCCCTGTGTTCGCTTGGGTTTCCTCCGGGTGCTCTGGTTTCATCCCAAAGACATGCTGTAGGTGGATTGGACACTCTAAATTGGCCCTAGGCATGAGTGTGTGCATGTCTGTGCCTTCTGTGGAAGGCTGGGCGCCGGGCTGGCAACTCAACACCGTAAAACTCCACTGCCAATCATGAGCGGACAAGTGATCCACTGTGGCAACCCCTAACCGGGAAAAGCCAGAAGAAGAAGATTGATAGCTGTGTTATTTTCCAAACAACCTAGTAGTTCTCCATTTAGCAGTTGTTCATGCTTCTCTGGTATTTGTGTTATTCAACATATCGAATAATATGTCTGTTTTTGCCTGGTTTATTTGTCATTTTCAGATCATGATTTGTTGAGGTTGTGGCCTAGCTTGTCTATCATCAATTGGATCTGCCCTCCTTAAAGAATGCCTGCCCTGGTACCAACCCACTCATACTTTGCATTCTTTCTCTCTGTGGTTGCTGGAGGTTCCATGGGTCCACTGTAAGTTCCATGTATAACATTCATTTACATATCAGGGACCATGTCTTTGAAACCTGCTATCAGGTTGTGAGAGGATGTAGTCAGTGCTCCTTGTTTATTTGAATTTTTCTATAATGTATGTGTTGGCATTAGGTCATACTTCAGCTATATTTTTATGCCCTGTATTTATATTTATTGTTATAAGTTTGATTATTTCCTTTTTATCCATGTTTCTTGTCCTGTATGTATATTTATTATTATGATTATTATTATTACTACTACCATTACTACCATTACAGATTCATAGGTTGGTACTAGGCTGTTGGCCTTAGGGCCCATATAAGCCTAGCCATAACAATTCCATGGATATTTCTTCCCACAGTATTTACTTCCCTGCACCCCTGTCTAGCAGGGTGACTGACGTGATCCCCGTGGTGAATTTCCTATCTCCCATCCAATCGTCAAGGTTCCTTTTGAAGAGGGCCAAGAAAGTGCTCTGCTTGACATGTATGAGCATTCTATTCCAGAGTATGGGGAGTCTCTTGGTCAGGAACCTATCCCTCCAGCATGTTTTGTTCATTGTGATGACAAGGTTTAGATCCCTGGAGGATGTGGCTCTAAGGGATTGGGATTTCTTTAAGTGTAGCATGTCCAACAGCTCAGGGTTTGACATGGCCTTGTATGTTAATTAGAGATCACCTCTGAGTAGATGATATGTCACAGAGTATAGCTGCAGGTTTTTTAGAAGGTCAGCATAGGGCATCTGCTTTAAGCCTGTGAATCTTTTAGTGAGGTATTTCTGTGGCCTTTCCAGCTGTTGCAGATGTCTTGTGAGATACATACCAAATGGAGCGGGATGAGTACAGTGGGACAATGACCTCCTTTTTTCTGGATAAAAAGCCCTTAGTGATGAGGTGTGCCACATAGAAGGATTTCCTGACTGTTGTGGTGATGTGGTTATCAAAGGTGAGACCACTGTCCACATGTTTCCCTAAGTCTCTCATCACACTTTCGGTGTTTAGTGTACTGCTACCTATGTGGTAAGTCATGGGTGCATGGTTTATCCCAAAGGAGATAACTATACATTTCTTGGCATTAAGCTTGAGCCCATGGCTGTGGCACCAAGCATCTGTTTCTGTAAGGACCTTTTGTAGAATATCCACATTATTTGGGGATTCAGTAATGATTCCCAGTTTGCAGTCATCTGCAAACTTTGTTAGCCAGAATCCCTTAGTGTTGGCATGTACTTCAGAGAAGTAGATGTGAAACAAGAGCAGTCCCAGGACTGAACCCTGAGGTACTCCACTTGTCCCTTGTCTGGAGCTGGATTTGGAGTCGGCTACTTTTACAGTCTGGTTCTGTCAGTAAGCCAGTTGACAACCCATCAAGTGATGTAGGGATTTATGCCCAGCTTAGTAAGTTTATCTATGATTCCAGAGTGGGAGATGGTGTTGAAGGCCTTGTCAAGGTCCAGATAGGCTGTGTGGACTGCCTTAACCTCATCCACAGCTCTGGAGACTGATTCAAAGAAGTCAATCAGGTTCAGGAGACAAGATCAGCCCTTCACGAACCCAAACTGGGTGGGGTCCAGTGTTTGAAGGTTGCCAATGTCTTTGTTTATAAGTTCTATGATAATGCGTTCCATGCCCTTGCAGATCAGGCTCATCAGACTGATGGGATGGTAGTTCCCGGGATCCAAGGTGGACCCCCCTTGTGGAGTGGGATAACTGTAGCTGTGTGCCACTCACTGAGCATGAAGCCTGAGGTGAGGCTATGATTAAACATAACAATTAGGTGAGGTGCCAGTTCATTTTGTAGTTCATGTAGTACATAGCCCGGGATGTCATCTGATCCCACGAATGCTTTATTCTCAGCTTTGGAGAGTGCAGTTTCTACCTGTGTGGCCATGATTACCAGAATTTGGCAATCTTTTGGTATTGAAATGGGCCCTTTAGGGGGCAAGAGGGAGTGATGTCAGCACTAAATTGATCTGCCAGGATATTGGCAATATCCATAGGTTCATAGGCTGGTACTAGGCTATCTGCCCGAAGGCATTTATAAGCCTAGCCAGAATGTGTTTGCTTTTGCCACCCCCTTAGATTAGTTTCAAGAATAATGTTCCATATTCTTACAAATGGGATCAGTATATTTAATGCCATTCTGTTGTAGTCCAGAGCAGATCTGAGCATTGCCATTTAGATTCTTGACATAACTATAGAATGCCTTGTGGTTATCTTTGGCAATTTTGTTTTCGTAACTAGCTTTGGAGGATTTTATGAGGTATCTCAGCTTCTTACTGAGGCTGGTAATGGAGTTTTTTACATCCTGGGATTTTCCTCTTTTCTGCAACACTTTCTTCCTTCTGTTGTATAGTTTGTTTATGACAGGGGACCACCAGATTGGCTTCCTTTTTGGGAGGAGAGCATCTTGGTTCTATTTGGGATGACACGATGCATGCACGAGTGGATGTGTTCACACAGTGCCTTAGTTAGGATTCAGCAGTCGAACTTTCAGCTCCTCTCTGCATGGGTGTCATGAGGTTTGTCACTTCTGACTTGAGTAGTGTGATGCCCATGCCCTGGCCCAGCAATCAAGGAGCCTCAATCCTCACCATTAACACAATGAGGAAAGGATAACAAATACACACAGTAAAGTGCAATTTCCCTTAAGAGCACACAGAGATCACAGTCAGTATGGGGCTGGTCGATCCCTTGCTCTCCAGGTCCCCAATAAGACTCCCCACTGGCACAGCTATAGGGTCCAGATCTCAGCCTAGTAGGCAAGCTAAAACCTCTAGCACCCTCTCTGTCCAACCAGTGCTTCATGTCCCTGCCCAAGTAGCTGACACACACACACACACACACACACACACACACACACACACACACACACACACACACACACACACACACACTTTGAGATAAGAGTTTATACAACTACACAGACACCTCTGGGGAAGGCTGGCACAGGTTGTCCAGCTGTGCCCCTTTTACCCAGACTGTACAGTAGTATCAGCTGCCATGACCCACTAATATTTATCAGCTACTCAAAGGCCCTTAAAAGGGTGTCCAATTATTACTGTGCAATATTATTATGCAATTGGTAGATATGACTAAACAGTCAAGGCTTATTAGAGTGACCTGGTACAGTAATCACTATAAATATGCAATGTACTCTTGAGCTTAATTTATCTCTACATAAACCAACCACAGTTAAAAGGTTTTAAAATATTTAATAATAAATAATTAAAACCACAAGACAATACTTTCTACTACACAGTCAGTGCTAGTCAAGAGTTCAGAGATCACACACAAATATTTAAAATAAATCAGTAGTACACTTCTAACATCACAGAAAAAAACACTTAGTCTAATCTTTATAGTCCTAGCTATTTCTACAAGAAAACAAACTTCTAAGATAACTTACTTAAGACAACAGGCAGAGTGCTGAGTTGAATGGTCCAGACAAAAATGCTTAATGCCTTCTGATTCTCTCTGTTTAAATTGCAGTTGCAGTTCTGATAAAACATTACATCATTTCACACTTTCCAGGTTCCCAGGCCACATAGAAACTGCATTTACTTTCTTTTACACTTAGAGCAATAAAGGACATTCAACATGTAAATTCTGGTCATTAACTTTAACCTTAAAACAATAGGCAGGGAGCCTTCATCTAGCCCAGCCGGAGCCGTCTTTAGATCAAAGGGTCACAACATGCTTTTACTGGGTCATTAGAGAGCACTGTTGCCACATTTTTGTAACAGCATTTTTTTCATTTTAGACAACGAGCTTGTAGATTACATTCATATTTACAAATGACAGAATTATCTATAAAATTCTATTTGGCTAGGCTGGCAGCCTTCATCCTTCACTACCAGTCTTCACAAGTAGCATGAAGTTGGCTTTGGAGAAGTTTTTTATGGAGGTTTCCTTACTGGGGGGTGGGGATGGGATGTGGATGTCAAGGGTGATGGGCTTATGGTCAGACCTCACCAATGAGGGGGTGACCACTGGTGTGGAGAATCTATCTCCCATGTTGGTAATGACCAGGTCTAGGATATTGGAGCCCCTGGTAGGACTATGGATTAGTTAATCCTGGGCGTTGGAATTTATGAATTCCAAGAACCATTGGGAAAAGGTGTTGATACCTGAGTAGTTTTTCCAGTTAATGGCAGGGTAGTTGAAATCACCCAGTATTAGGGTGTTTGGTTATCTCTCACTTGCTGAACTGGGCTGGCTTGAACTCCCTCACCTCCTTCAGTGGTATCAACTCGCACTCACCCAGAAACTAGTAAATCATCCACTAAAAGTCCCATCCCTGCAGAATCTACTCCAACCCTATCGCACCACCAGACCACTAAGATCCAGCAACAAAAATCACTTACAGATCACTAAAGCCAATAACTCTGCTGGTGAAGCACTATTCTCTTGCACCATAGCCAAATTATGGAACTCCCTCCCACCCACAATTGCATCCATACCATCATGCACCCACTTCAAAACTTTACTAAAAGTGCACCTAAAAACATGCTGGCTATGCCCTTGCAACTCCCCCTCTAATATCACCCATCCCATCCACCCACTACCTTTCTTTCCACCCCACTAACTACCTTGATTATAGCAAGCTAGGATGCTCATAAAACTAACTACTTATTATACAGCAGGAACTTCTTATTGTAGCAACTGTTAATGTCTGTTATGTACTTCGCAGATGATAAAGATTCTAGTTGTCTACTGATGTACTATGTTCTTCATCTGTAGCTATGTTTGTAATTTTTAATTGCTATGTTGATCAAATTGTTAATTGCTATATAAATCCAATGTAACTACTGTCTGTATATTTTAACTGTGGAGCTTTTCTCTCCGGGTCTCCACTGAAAATGGACCTACGTCTAGTCAGACACTCCAGGTTAACAAATGTAAATAAATAAATAAATAAATAAATATTTTCCAATATGTTTAGAAAGGTGTAGTGAGAATCTGGGGGCATGGTGGGGGATCTGTAGCAAGCTACAATTTGGATTGCATTCTTACCTAGTGTTAGTTGCACCTGGAGAATTTCAGATGCATTGTGTTTGGCAACAAGGCTGGAGGTGTGAATATCCTTGGTGAATATGTACTCTCCTCCACCTTTAGTGTTTCGGTCTTGGTTTGGTGGCCAAAAAGTGTGGTAAGAGTTGTAGCCTGGTATTGCAGGGTACTCTTCAGGTCTCAGTTATTGCACAGATATCAATGTTCTCCATTTTTAGGAGTACCTCGAGAGAGTGCATATTGAGGTTTAGACTTCTAGCATTGAGTAGCATTACCTTCTGATTTTGCATGCTTGTATCTGTTACAGTGGTGGTTTTGTCTTTTGAACCTTGCCTAAAAAAGGCACTATAGGGGTGGAAAGAGCTTTAGCCAGTTACCTGAATCCCAGGGACAACAGGTGCAGACCATCTCTGGCAAAGCATCATGGTTTGTCGATCATGTCATCCCAAGCAGACAGATACTGGATCCCCTTTGAATGACACCAGAAACTTAGCCAATTGTTGAAGTCAATCATTTTGTCCTTATGCTGCGGTATCATTCTGGGTGAAGGCAGGATGCTACTCAGGGCTAGGGTCATACCTGCCTGGGCCACATGATCTGAGAGCTCTTCCATGTCTCTTTTCATGTAGTCCAGGGAGGTATGTCTCAAGTCATTTACTCCAACATGGACAATGATAGAGTCGTATTTGTACTTGTGGAATGACTTGAGTGCATGCGTTATGTGGCGGATCCTGGCACCCGACAAGCAGGTGACTGTAGTTTTTTCCTTGTTCAGCCTGGTGAGTGGGACATCAGTGTGCTTGACTATCGAGTCGCCTATGACTAAAGTGTTGGGTACGTTGTCTTGCCTTAGGGGCTGTTGTTGGGTGGCACACTGGTGTTGTGAGCTATGTCTCACTTTGGTTGTGACTGGTGTTTGCTTTTCAGCTTCAGAGGTCCTTGTTGCTTGGGCAGGTTAATATTGAGGTCCTCTACATATGTGGGTTTAGTGCTGCTATGTGTGGATGTTCATGGTTTGGATTTTGAAGGGCTATGTGTTGCTTGAGGTGTAGTGCAGGTGTTATATATAATTATTTTATTTATATTAATGCTTAAGATTAAGCAATCACATAACTGAATTTGAATTTAATTCTTTCAAAAGGACTTTCTAACTATGTGTTGCAAGGATTTGTTACCTGCCCCCACCTCATCTTCTTTACCATAACCCTATCTGTGCAGTTTCTCACATCCATATACTTCTCTTAACTATTCCATTTCTGTTTGAACATCTTTTTTGTACCTCTGAAAACAACAGGTGACTTCTGTCTTCTCTTGTAAGATCACATTTGCTATACCATTCTGACTGGTGTCTAGTTGCAAAACAAACATTATCCATGTCACAGTATTGTAAGGAATGAGCATCTCTGTCTAGTTTCTTAAGCATTTTTATGCTTTTGAATAGTTTCTTGAGTATTTCAAAAACCCAGTACTGCCTTTTTTGGCCAGAGTCTAGATAATAAACGTTCCAATGTAAAACAAAAACATATTAAACCCAAAACTGGGTCATATTAAGGTAGCCCTAATCAATGCCAGAAATCTTAATAAGAAATTGATAAAATAAATGACATGATGGACTAATAAAGCACAAAGAATACAGCCTTAAATTAATTAAAAATGAAGTAAGTGCTTTTGTCCCTTTGAAACTAGCAATTTCATCAGAATTATAAGGTAAAAGCTGTTCTGGGGAATGTCATCATTCAGGCAGCTGTGAGGTTGCTTTTTGCTCTCATCAGCATCCCAGGTGTGGACCCACAATGCCCTTCCAGCATGGGTACCTCCTGCCACCACCCCCCAACGAAGGCTGCCATCCATCCATGGTTTGTTGAGCCTATTGTTCTCCCTAGACCATGTATCCTGTAATGGGACCTATGCAGTATGTGGCCCCCTCACCTTTTTCCCCCATATTGCTCTGCCAGTACCTTCAAGGACCCAAGCTGCTGAATGAACTTGGGTCCCCTCAGCAGTAGTGAAGGCTTCACATCTCCACAGTACCAGTGCTGATGTTCTTTTCTTTTGATAAGTTCCTCACCAAAAGGATAAAGGGTCTCAAACACCTCAAAAATCTAAGATCCGTCAGAGCCACAAGGCGGGAGACTTACTCTATGCGCTGAATAAAAATCCCGGTATATGTGAGGGCAGCACACCGCTGGCCTTGTTCAAGAGAAATCTTGACCAATGGATGGAAAAAATGGGTATAGTTCTGCCTAGTATGAACCTATGAACCTATGAACCTATGAACCTATAAAACTCATTTTTCTAAAGCACACATTCCTGATGTACTATCCTTACTGCATTTTTATTTCCAACTCAGGTTCAACAATGGAATTTTTCTATACCTTTCTTCATTTCTGCAACTTCACAACATTTTAACTTTTGTCCCTGTTCCAAACCTTTCCTATAAGCAGTTAGTTGCCTCTTTTTAACTACCTTCAGTCTGATTAATTTCTTCAACTCTGCTATTAAGAAACTTCCGAGCGATGCATATTCTGATGATCACATAGAAATGGGACTATTTTTTTCCGAGTGATGTGTCTGCTGATGATCATGTAGAAATGGGACTATTTATGTATTTATTTATTTATTATGTAGGTTTAATGATATTCCATAGATTGTGTACACAAAGTACTTCAGACAGAAATGGAAAAAATAAATAAATATATCCATGCAAAAGACTCATCCTGTTCTAGCAGAAATTTCCATGAAATACTACCAGTAAGACTTTAACAGAACTACATTCAACAGAAGAAACAATTTGTTCAGAAAAGCATCAGAGAATAATTCCTTTCTGTTAACTAACTTCATATTATATTAATACACCTATACTTCATATCATGTATATCATGAAATCTCTTCTGAAATACTGGCCTCTGATGCTCATCCAGGTGAGGTAGTGAGAATTAGCTACACTTCACTTAAAATATTTTTAATTTTTTCCAGCCTGTTGTTATTTTAAGGTCCGTGTTTAACTTAAAGTATTTTAATAATATGTTCTTCAGCACAGCATACATTTCTTCTTCCATACTAGAAATTGGTTTAAATATCATAGCCTTCCACTGTCTAGCCAGCATGATTTTCACCATTGGTGACATTACCAAACACACCTGGACCTTTTCTGTAGCTGGATCACAGTTAAATGGGGCTCCAGGCAGGGTAGTGGACCACCGCCTCGCAGCCATTCCAGTACTTGTCCATCTGTCCCCAGTTACCATAAACAGTGTTCGAACCTCGGTGTGCAGACTGTTTTCTTCTTTACTTGGACACTGATTACAGAGACTGGGTTTAATTAAAAAATTTGATTTTAAATGTTATTATGCAAACACTGATGACCATTTGCTAAACAAAACAAAGCAGTCTCACGTTGAAAACAGACTTAGCATGAGTAACACTAAACTTCACTTTCTTTTTTATCATCAACTCTGTACACATTATATGTCTGACTGTGATAAAAATGGCCATGGTAAAGTAATCCAGTCTGCTTTACAGAAATGCACACTAGTCCTTGCTAGTACTACAAAGACAGTCTAATCACTGAACTGATAAACAGAAATCCTGAAACCTAGCAATTTTAGCTACATTGTTGACTGTGTCCTTCTCAGATGTCTGTGTTAAAATAAATAAATAAATAGTAACAATAATAATGGCCAAATGCACATACTAACCGAAGCATTCCAGCTTACAGACACACACACACACAGACGTACACACACACACACACACACACACACACACACACACACACACACACACACACACATACACACACACACACACACACACACACACACACACACACACACACACACACACACTCACAAACACACACACACACACACTCACACACACACACACACACACACACACACACACACACACACACACACACACACACACACACACACACACACACACACACACACACACACATACACACACACACACACACACACACACACACACACACACACACACACACACACACACACACACACACACACACACACACACACACACACACACACACACACACACACACACACACACACACACACACACACACACACACACACACACACACACACACACACACACACACACACACACACACACACACACACACACACACACACACACACACACACACACACACACACACACACACACACACACACACACACACACACACACACACACACACACACACACACACACACACACACACACACACACACACACACACATATACATACACACACATATACATACACACACACACACACACACACACACACACACACACACACACACACACACACACACATACACACACACACACACACACACACACACACACACACACACACACACACACACTCACAAACACACACACACACACACACACACACACACACACACACACACACACACACACACACACACACACACACTCACTTGTCCTGTAAAGCCAGATTAAAGACCATTTAAAAATGACCAGATGAGAGCGTAAGGTACTTTCATCCTCAGAGGGCCCATACCACCACCACCAACAGTTTTAGCCACTCTGTCGATGGTATACTCCCCTTATTGCTATGAATAAATAAATGATATGCACTTTATTCGTAGTTTTGGATGAACTACATAAAACTGAATAAAGATCATTCTCATCATACCATAAGAGCCAGCCATGTGTAGCACAGCTTAAATAGAAATTTATTTATAAGACCATAAGGAATATTAACCACTTGATAATATATAAGTCAATGTATACAATGTCTGCAGAAGTAAAAGTCATCTGAATAATTCTACATTAATTAGAACTATTGCTAATGCAGCGATTGCTGCTGGCAAACAACATGCACTTCAGTGGTTCATGTACAAACACAGTGGCTGCTGTCCTTGAAAAATAAACTACCTAGGTTACAATTAAAGAAATGGTGTGCTAGTGATATTGCCATGACATTTCCTGAAAATGATCAGCTATGCAATTAGGCACGTCTAGTTGATGCAGTGGTGCAGTGGTTAGAGTTGTCACTTCACAGCAAAAGGTTCTGTTAGATATTATGAATATAAGGCTGAAATTAATTCTGTTGTAAATATGCTGAAAGAAAAAGTTTGCTTGAATATATGTATAGAGTTTACAATGTGCATTCATACTATATGTATAACAGACAGGCTTCTCTTCACAGCATCAGAAAATGCCTAACAAAGCAATACTGGAAAACAAGCATTATGTGATTTTCTCATGTTTGTAGAACAAATATCAATTAACAGACATCCTTTTTTATAAATTCAGCAATACGTGATGTTTTTCCAGAAGGAACAGCTTATACAGATGTTTCCTTTCAGAATGGCATCCTCACATCAGCAAAAGGGCTTAAATCACAAAAGGACAATAGAAAAGTCTAAAAACAGACATTATGTGACTTCCCATAGAAGGCCAGAAAAATATACCAAGAGGAAATAACAATCTCTTGTGTGCGTGACTAGCTCTGTTTATAGCTATTGTAGTAATTCAGTTATGTGAGAGAAGGACAGAGAGAGGTATTTTGTAGAAGTCATCATTCATATCTGTAATGAAGAAAAACTTTGTAAATATATGCTACAAATCTGACAGACTACGTGTGGTTTGTTATAAAATAAGTTATCTGTAACTGTGCTTATAGCTGCAAAATATATTTCTTTATCAGTGTGCAATTTGAAAGACTTGGTGCTTTAAACAGACTACAGATGGAGTCATGCAGAGCTACGTGTCTCTGATTCAGCAGTAAACAGCACAGCAAGACTGTGTGTCTTAAGAAGACTTCAAATCCCACAGCAAGCGAGTAAGCAGCTCAATATAATTTTTCAGGTTCTCTGGTTCGATTCTCAGCTGGGTTGTCTTCTGTGCAGAGTCTGCATGTCCTCCCTGTGTTTGGGTGGGTTTCCTCTAGGTGCTCCAGTTTCCTTCCACATTTCTAAGGCATGCATCTGGATTGTTTCTCCCTGGGCATCCACTGAAAGTGGGTTCTGTCCCAGTTGGACTTTCCTGAGGAACAAATGTTAAATAAAAGTGGCAATAGGTCTGTATTTACTAGGTGTGTGGCTTTGAAGACCATTAAGGAGTCTAGTACAAATTCTCAACTGCTCCAAAGCATTGTCTGGTAAAACAACTTATTTACTCAGTGTCACACAGAAGCAAAATGAAGGTAGAAAGATGTAAACTCTGAACCCTTGACACAGAAAGTGGCTCATTAAAAAGTCAGAGTTTAGTCCTCTGTAGTAATTGCCAAACCAGCAGTTTTTAAATAAATATAGAAATCAAAATGAAAAGCAACAGGGCACAAGCAGAGCAAGGGACCACAATCAGGGCACAAGCAGAGCAAGGGACCACAGTCAGGGCACAAGCAGAGCAAGGGACCACAGTCAGGGCACAAGCAGAGCAAGGGACCACAGTCAGGGCACAAGCAGAGCAAGGGACCACAGTCAGGGCACAAGCAGAGCAAGGGACCACAGTCAGGGCACAAGCAGAGCAAGGGACCACAGTCAGGGCACAAGCAGAGCAAGGGATCACAGTCAGGGCACAAGCAGAGCAAGGGACCACAGTCAGGGCACAAGCAGAGCAAGTGACCACAGTCAGGGCACAAGCAGAGCAAGGGACCACAGTCAGGGCACAAGCAGAGCAAGGGACCACAGTATTGTGCAGCAATCATTCGTTCTTCACAAAATTCCACAGACAAGCTACTGAAGCACAAACAAAGACGTTTATTAAACAAGCGAAAATCACAGTCAGATAAGTGCTTCCATCTCTGCTAATTCAGAGACTTCTTCAGATAACAAATTATGATAATGACCTACTTAAATATTAAAAAATTCAGCTTATGTCGTCAGTACAATGCCCCTAATTAATAAAACATGCCCACCAGCACACTCAATTCATTACAAATCCTTTAAAATCTTCATATAATTATAAATATAATATGTTAAAAATATATATTATTATAAATTAAATTTAAAAATAGTATAATATATATCATAAAGCCCAGGATAATAAATATTTCAAATAAATAAACATTAATTATAACATACAAAGAATAGCATAAAAATCATGCAAAACCACTTAATAAAATGAATTCATCTTTCCAATGCTTTCAACTTTAGAAAGCAATACAATGAGAATGCATCATTTAGCCCTGGCCACTGTGTGGCATTAGTTCTCAATTGCCATAAAGCCTCATGTTTTTCCAAAATAAGTGCTCATGGACGAACATCTTAGGGACATAATGAATAAAAATATAAAGAATGCATTGTCAAAACACTGCCTTGAATATGTTGACCATAATTTTAAATTTATAATCATTGAAGCCCTTATTCCTGACGTAAGAGGTGGTCCCCCACTCAGGCATTATAGACACGGTCATTAATTTAGGTATAAACCTTTTTATCATCTACTGGATAATAAACCGACTTACTGATAGGCCCAAGAGGTCAAAATATGTGAGGCTACCTCCACTAAAAGGCCAGTCACTAGTGGAGTCCAACAGAGCTCAGTACTGATCCTGCTCCTTTTGGCATCTAGTTTTCTGAAATGGAAGCAAATTCTGAAGGTATATGGCTGGGTACATTTACAGATGATTTCAAGCTAGGGAGCAGATCTGACTCCCCTGCAGCCAATAGAATTCTTCAAGACGGTCTATTTCTGACTAACAAATAGTGCTAAAACCATGCTCTTAAACTCAACGCTAAGAAATTCATGATTACACCCTTTGGGAAGTCAACCATCCCAGCTAATTACCATGTTGATAATACACCCCACAGAGTCTCCCCAGGGATCAGAGATCTGAGTACACACATAGACAGTAGCCTTACTTTCGACCACCATGTGACTGCAGTGCTGAAGAAATCCTTTTATGTTGTGCAAATTATAAGTAAAAACATGGCATATAGAGCCATAGAGGACATAATACCACTGTATTCTACTCTTATCAGACTAATCTGCTCCCTTTGGTATGCACCTGACTAGGCATATGCAGTAATTGAAATGACCTCAGAGGTTTATTTATTTATTTATTTGCTTTTTGTTTACCGGGAAAGTCCACTGGGCCAACAGAACCCATTTTCAGTGGACGCCCATGGTGGAAAGCTCCACAGTACAAGAAATTGACAGTTTGAAGTTACAAAGATGTAATTACGATGAAATTACAAAGACATTACCCTCAGTTGCAAGGAAATAGTATATGCAAGTGTTCAGATGAACATGAAACAGAAGTATCTTTTTAAGTAAAAGTACAATCTTATACAATCAGCATAACGTAAGTATTTACATGGCACATTGTGACTATAGTCTCTACACACGGTAGTACTATTCCATACAAAGAACAGCGGTGACAAGAAGTTTGGTGGTCTACATATTCTAGGGAGGCTTGGTGCAAGTACACTTCCAGCATGAGGAAAGACTATTCCATACAAAGAACAGCGGTGACAAGAAGTTTGGTGGTCTACATATTCTAGGGAGGCTTGGTGCAAGTACACTTCCAGCATGAGGAAAGATGGGTATGAAGGGAAGTTTGGAAATGGGAGGGGTTTTGAGTTGTTCCGATGGTTAGCGGCAAAGCTTTCCAGCTCTTGGCTATTGAGAAAGAGTAACGAAGCTGGCTGGGGGGGAGGTTAGGTTTTAAACCCGTAAGAGCCAGTGATCCTTTGATCTAAGGGGGCCTATTTGGGTGGTAGTTGTTGAATGTTGAGCTTAGGGCAGACAGTCTTGGGGTTTTAAGAGTAGTTTGTGGGCTGTGGTTAGTTGCAGGTAGGAGAGGTAGTTAGGTAGTTTTAGCCATTTCAGTGATTGTAGAGCAATGCAGTGATGGATGGAGTGTTTACAAAAAGAACAAAACGCACAAGAAACCTGCCTTATGCAGATTGCCTTAAATCCCTTTTCCCCCTGTACTCAGTCTCCTATAGATTGCTGCGGGGTAATCTATTCCCTGCATAAAAGGCATCCATATTACCCTCACTTATGAATCTCCTACATATTTGTAAGTCAAAGTATACCAAAAACACAAGCTCTAGAGATCTGAATTTTGTCTGTGACTTAAACAGGACACACTGGACAGACAGATATATGTCCCAGAGAATGCCTCCCCTATGGAGCCTGCTTCCCATTCGTGTGAAGCTGAGTTCGTCTGTTACCCAGTTCAAGTATGGTTGTCACCCTTCTGTTTTTTTTCTGGACTATCCGGAAGTCAAACTGATTCTCCGGTAGTCCGGAAAACACTGCACAAACTCCGGTATTCTGTTTCAAAAATAAAACAGACTATCGGAGTTTGTAAATCGGCTTATTTACTATGCTTTTCTACAGAAAAGCATATTAAATCAGCCGAAAGCAGGCACCAGGAATGGAAAAAGAGGGCGTTCCCCGTCATGTGATGTCATCATGACATAAAATGGGCAGAATTTGGGGGGAGATGGGGTGGGATGGGTGGGGTTACTGGTGACACAAGGGGTGTGGCTTTACTCCAGTTTTAGCCATGATGAAAAGTGGCAATCCTAAGTTCAAGTGCAACCTAGACCAGTGGATGGGGAATAGTAAATTTACAACAAAATAATATTAATAATAATAAATAATAACAAATAATAGTAAATAATAATAACAAATAATAATAATAGCCACAGTAGAGCAAAGATTAGTACAATAATTCTGACGCAGAAAAAAACAACCTCAGCAACGTACTACATACGTTTAATGAAGCAAGAAAACAAAGGTTTTAGGTTCATATAAAACCCTTCCTCAGTGCAAGACAAAAAATATTCAGTCAGAACATATTGTTTATTTTTATTGTTAATTGCTTATATTATTTGATTGGCTGTGCTTAATAGGGAATTGTATTTAAAATGTGGTTTGACTGAATGTTTTTTATCTTGTACTGAGGAAGGATTTTATATGAAACTGAAAACTTTGCTTTTTTGCTTCATTAAACTTAGGTAGTAAGTAGAATAAGAAATTTACACTAGGCCTGGCACCCATGTCCATTTTGGACAGAGGTAGCTTATAAATGCTTGGCCCTCAATTTCCTATTTGGATACAGACATTATTGTTTTGGGAAAACTTGGTTAGGCTTGGAAAGATCCATATGGGTCATTAGAATAGTAACAGTTTATGAATCTATGAATCTATTACAGTTATAAGGCACTACATAGAAGGATTTTCCATTTACTGTCACATAGTTTCAAATCAGTTTAAACACCTGACATATCCACTTACTATCCTAAATGTTTCCTTCTTCGTGTTACAGTCTATTCTTAATTGCATCCTAATTCACTGCTTCTAACGTATTTCCTTTTGTCAACCTTAGTCTTCCTACACATTCCTCTAATCCGAATGAAGATAACCGTATCCACTTCCTAGTTCTTTAATTCCTTTCCTTTAAAAAGTCGAAAAACATTTGTCCTGCACACACACACTGCATCACACCATTGCTGTTTTACCCGTCTAATATTCGCTTCCCTTCTTTGTCTAACTTTTAATCTATTTACATTTATACAAACCAGCGTGATTGTACCGCCTTCCTTTACTTTCCTTGTTTTTTTTCTTCAGTTGCTTTTATACGCCCTTTGTTTCAGGGATAATTCCCCTACTGCCAGTGAATGTTTACCTCCATCTGTATGCTGCACACTAAGTATACTGAGCTTTGCTAATCGCTGCACTTCTTCTCATTGATTTATATATTTTTTTTAGTTAAAAGTCACATTTTCTTAACTGTTACACTCCTTGTATTTTCTGATATCTTATCCGCTTCATCATATTGGTATCTATTTCCCTTTCTTCCATAGGTTCCTCCGTAAGAGTTTCACTAATTTATTTCATACAAGCTGTTCACTGTATAATCCTTCTACACTGTACCATATCCCCAAATGATGTACAAGTCAGCACATATCTTCACAGTGGAAATATCCTTTGTGTATACACCAGGCCCAAAAACTTTAAAACTTCATTTAGTATGATTCTCACTTTGACAAAATTAGCATTTTGCAGGCTGAATCTATATCACACATCTCCTTTCATGTAACAATTATCATGTACTCAATATGACATATTTTATTATTAAGGGCAATTAATTGATTGATAATTCTCATCCTTCTGTCAATATTTCAGTTTTCACAATTATTTTTTTTTAAAACTAATATAGGTTCACAGATGTGTACTATGCTAATGACCCCTGGGCCTTTATAAGCCTAACCAAGCATCCCAATTGTATCCTCCAAGTTTATGAGTCTTAGAGGGTATTTAAGAGGTATATGTAATCTAGGGTAAAATTTTCAGGATGTCTCTGTCTAGTAAAGACATAGGTGCTAGACCCAGAGTGTATTTGTGATTTCTCAGCTACTGGTCCAGATATTGAGTAGGGTTAGGAAAGAGCTCTGCTTTACAAAGATGGGAAGTAAGTCTCAGAAGGGGAATTGTTGCATGCAAAGTTTAAATCCCTAGATCAAGTAATCCTGATGCTGTTTTATGGAAATGCAAAAGGTCCATCAAAGTGAGATCCAAGGATTTTTTTATGTTCAACAGTCTGTAGGAAACAGAGAATAGACATAGGTGATCTGCATAGGACATGTTGTGTATGCCATTTGTTCCTTTTGTGAGGAATCTCTGTGGATGTTCCAGTTGCTGTATGTCTGGCCAGATACATACTGAAGGCAGTATTGTACTCAGTGATGGGCCTGATAAATACAATGGAACAATGACTGTCATAACCCTAGGATGGGCCTGATAAATACAATGGAATAATGACTGTCATAACCCTAGGATGGGCCTGATAAATACAATGGAATAATGACTGTCATAACCCTAGGTGCCATGCCCTTGCTTAAAGTTCCTTATTACCCTTGACACGTTTGTCAAAAGCCAGGTTACTGTCTACATGCATATCCAAATCCCTGACTACTGCTTCTACTCTTAGGGGTGTGCTACTGATGTGGTAATTTCCTAGGGTGTCTGATTTCCCAAAGGCTACTATTGTACATTTCTTGGCATTCAGTTTTAAGTCATGGTTTTGGCATCAGTAATTTGTCTGTTAGTCCTTCTTTAGGATGTTAATGTATTGGGGGGATTTTATGTCTGGTCCTAGTTTGCAATCATCTGCAGACTTGGTCAGCCAGAAGGCCTTGATGTCTGCCTTGATCTCTGAAAAGTAGGTGACAAAAAGGAGTGGACCCAGCACAGAACTCTGAATAACTGTACAAGTCACCAGCTTCTTTGTGGATGCGGTCATCCCTATCATAACTTCCTGGGTGCTATCTGAGAGCCTTCTGGTTATCCAACATGTAAATATGGGTTTATTCCTATGTCCATCACTTTGTTTACACTGTCCTGAGTGGGGTATTGTATCAAATGCTTTAGCCAGATCAAGGTAGGCAGTATGCTTCATTTTGTCCTCATCCATTGCCTGATGACCTACTCACAGAAAACCACCAGGTTGACTAGGCTTGATCTGCCCTTGATGAAACCAAAATGGGTTGGATCCAGTGTTTGAACATTTTCTATGTCCTCACCAATTATTTTCATGGGTTTGCATATGAGACTAGTCAGACTTATGGGTCTGTAGTTACCGGGGTCTGTTAATGATCTGCCCTTATGCAGAAGGATGACTGTTTCAGCTCTCTGTTTGCTTGGCATAAAGCCTGTCTCAAAGCTATTGTTGAACACTGATTGCAGTTATCCCAATAGGTCATGTTTCAGGCTATTTAACAGGCATCCTGGGATGTTATTAGGGCCCATCAATGCAGTGCTTCTGGCCTGAGCACATCTAGGACCTGATCCCTAGTGATAATTGGCTGTTTTTATTTGAATGTCTTTCATATTGGGTGGCTGAAGTGAGAGGGGGTAAAATTGGAGCTGAATGTGTCAGCCAGCAGATTTGCTGCATCTTCTGGCTCCAAGTAGGCATCTCCATTTACAATCTGTTCTGCACATTGAGGTTTAAAACATAGCTTAAGGAAGGCTTGTGGCTGTCCTTTGCATGGAACGATCATTATCTCAGTTTTGGTTTTAAACCCATATCTCAGTAACTACACAGATGTCCACATTCTCCAGGGTGAGGAGAGCCTGGAGGGAGTCAAGTTTCATGTTTAGGGTCCTGGCATTGAGCTGTAACAGCTTTAGATTCCTTTAGGTTGTTTTTGTTATTTGGGAAGTTTGTCAGTTTGGCATTGCCTAAAAAAAGGCACTATGAAGATGGACAATGTTTTAGCCAATATTTGAAAGCCTAGGGGGGACAGGTGCAGACAATCCTTGGCAAAACAACATGGTCTGTTGAACATATCTTTATATGCTTACAAATACTGCACACCAGAATCTAAGACAATTATTGAACTCAGTCATCTTTTGTTCATACTGTGGCATCATTTATTTAACATTTGTCTACCAGGAAAAGTTCAACTTGGAATGAAGCCAATTATCAGTGGTGGCCCAGGGAGAAATGCTCCAGATAAATGTCTTTGAAACATGGGAGGAAACCGAAGCACCCAGAATAAGCCCACACAAATGGAGGGAGGACATGCAGACTCTACACAGAAGGTGCCCCAACTGAGAATCGAACCAGTGAACCCTTGCTGTGAGGTGACAACACTACCACTATACCACTGCGCCATCCATCCATCATCCCTGCTGAAGGCAGAATCCTTCTCAATACTGGGCACATACGAGCCTGTGATATATAGTCCAAGAGCTTCATACTGTTTCTCTTCATATAGTCCAGGGAGGTACATCTCAGGTCATTTACACTTACATGGATTATGACTGAGTCATACTGGTATTTGTGTTCTAATGACTAGAGAGTGTGGGTGATTTGGCAGATCTTGACCCCTGATATACAACTGACCATGAGTTTATATTTTATTCAAGCTGGTAAAATGGGCATTTGTATTTTTCACAATTGAGTCTCCTGTGGTTAAAATATTGAGTAGTGTGCTGGCTTTCCTTAAGGTCTTGGTAGTTGAGGCCCCAGAGGGTATGGCTGTATGTGTTGTGTTGGGTGTTGTTTTGGTGGAGTTCTTCTGGAGTTGCTGCAGATTGTTATTTATTTATTTATTTTTTTGTAAGACAAATGTTTAAGATGTCTTTGGGATGCAGGAAGGTTGATTTTAAGTGCCTCAGCATATATTGGTCTATCTGTTGTGACAGTAATATGTGTGATGGGTGTAACTATTCCATTACTGATAACCTGTTTGTTATTTTGAGTGTTTTTGTGTGAGAATCTTCTGTCCAGTGACATTGTGCAATAACATCTTGCATACTGTATCCATTTCTCTAAGGATTAGTTGGTTACTAGTGAACATGGGATAATGACTATTTTATCTCAGGATGCCCATATCTGCCAAGCTGAGAAACTGGGAAAGTGCCCATCCATGGTGTTAGGTCTCTTTTTCTGTGAACTACAAAGGGGTGTTACAGTCTCTGTTTCAGAAAATACTTGGATAGCCTTTCTTCTGTGCACTGCCATTTCATTGAAATAAAAATACTAACATTGTGCTTTTTGCCTGTTCCTGTATAATTTATCCAAAAACAATAAATAGTCTTTAGTTTGATCAAGTGAAATATTGCATGTAGGTTCTTTGGGAACATGAATGATAGATCTGACAATAAAAAATACAATCAAAATAGTTGTTCAATACTAACAAACTGAAAGCTAAAGCCCTATCTTTATTTTTCAGTTTTATAGTATTGAACAACTGTTTTTATTTTATTTTGTCCAATGGATATTTACAGGGCATCGTTCATGTGTGTTTTGATCTTTTTATTTGTTATTACAATAATGTTGCTGTGTAAACCCCTCTGTCTTTTACTTGGGTGGTACGATTTTGATAGTATACACCTTTAAATAGAGGCTTGGTCTGCAGTGTTTATGATTGGTTCAGATGGGGGTGTGTACTTAATCAGCTGGTTTATGTATCTCTTTTAAACCGATCATTGAGTTACTTACAGTTCTGATGATGTCTATTTTTATGATGAAAGCACTCAACCATTGTAGTTGTTAAATAAAGGTTTGGTCTTGCTGAGTTTTTGGCTTCTTGTATATGTTTTGTTTGGTATTCAACAACTGGTTAAGGCAACTAACATTAATTTATAATATAAAACTCATCACATACTGGGAAGACTGTTTATTTGACTAGAAGTCGTTTCTTAGTGAATGACTACAATTAAATAACTACCATTCCTTGTATGTGGTTGGTAAATTTGTGAGATGTAGTATTTCTTTTTTACCCCCAGCAAAATCCAACCTGATGATCCAAACATATCACTTAACATATCTGTAGAATGCCTTTCATGCAATGACAAAAATCTGGGGAATAAATTTAGTGAACTCTTTGGGCTTATCTCTATGGAAAACATATTGATTACAGGTGTAACTGAATCTTGGAATTAATCTGATTGTGTTTTAAAAGATTTTATTAACTATCAAGGTTTGAGATCTAATTCAAAGGGGGTGGCATTACATTATAGGTCCATGCCTCAGTACCTTCCCATTTGATTAGTGGTGATACACACAGCAAAACACTAGCAGTTTACTCTGCTGTTTCTAATAGGAACACTGGAACTTACATAGTTTTAAATTATCAATCTCACAGTATGTCTTCTGTGGAACATTCAAATCACCTACTTAGTTTGGAATCAAACCTTAATAATAAAAAGGATATTCTCTTACTGGGTGACTTTAATTATTCAGGAATTCTGTGGTCCTCAAAAAGTCCCACAACTTAATTTGAGAATTAATTTCTTAATCTTGTTTCTTATTATGAGTTATCCCAATCAGTTACAAGTTCCACTCAATGGAACAATTTTCTTGACTTAGTAGCCACTAATACACTACAGAAAATAAGTATTGTAGACATTGCTGGGCTTATCTGATGACATTATTATTATCTTTAAGATGGATTTGACATTAGTGAGTAAATCTAATTGTTCTGTTCAAACCAAATTATTTGTTGATTGTCATGTTTTGTGTTCTATGGTCTCTAGCATCAATTGGTACCGTTTACCAAATGGAAAGGAAATATGTTGTGGGTATCCTCATTGACTCTGCTGTGGAATACGTGTACTCATGAAATACTGGGTTCAAATACACATACCCAATCTCTTCGATTTGATGGAATGAGACAATCAACAGGTTATAGAGAACAGAAAATGACACTGTTCCATTATTAGAACATTTCATACTAATATTATTAAGAGAAACTGTAACAGTACTTGAAAAAAAACTTAAGCTGGAAATGAAATCTTCCAAAACAAGTTAAGAAAACAAATTAATTTATAACTCTTTAAATAAGAAAGCTTTTTACACATATTTTAATTCATTCCACCATCTTGTTCCTATTTCATTAGATAATGTTATCACTAATGATACTTATGTCATTGTATCTGAATTTAATAAATATTTGTCTGCATCTAACAACTACTAGATCACTTCTGTTTTAATAGATGGCACCAGTTTTGTATTTAGTTTTTGTCCTTGCATTTCTGAATCTATGGTCAGATCTGCATTTACCAAAATAAAGGTGTCTTCATCTATTGCCCCTGACAAAATTTCTGGTAGTACTTTGGTAAGAAAAGAAGAACATTTAATACCAATCATATGCCCAATTTTGAATTTATCTTTAACATAAGGATTTGTTCCTGACAATTGGAAATTATCATGGATTTCACCAATACATAGCAAAGGTAGTAAAGATCAAAATTAGTAACTACTGGTGGATACGTTTGACATCTTTGATTGTTAAAAGCTTTGAAAGGTGTCTTTTGATGTTAATGGATGACCTTAGTTTCAATCTCCCAGTTAATATTAAACAATGTGGTTTTACAAAAGAAATATGTACATTGAGTAGCCTGTTGAGGTTTTATTATCAAATAACTTTGGTTCTGGATAGGTGTCTGTCTTCAGGGGGGATTTTCCTATATTTAACCAAAGCATTTGACATACTCCCATTTAAATCAATTCATAATTATCTTGTTAAATATAACATTAACAGTTATATCACTATTTGGATTATAAATTGGCTTACTAGAATACAATAATATGTCAAAATATGTGATACATTTTCTGGTTATTTACCTGTTACCTGCGGAGCTCCTCAGGCTTCTGCTTGGGGACCAATTTTGATTTTCTGTTTTTTTTCCAGTATTCTTAGGCACCCCATATTTTGATAAATATGGGGATGACTATAAAATTGTTTTTATGAAACAAAATGACTTGGAAGTTGCAAAACTTAACATGCATATAAAATCAATAGACAAGTAGGCTCTAGAGACAGGGCTTCATTTTAGCATGGACAAATATAATAATATCATGTACTTTTCAAATAAGATCTCTCATTCTTATATATTCTCAATTGGTACCATATTAGACAAGGTAACAGAATATAAGGAACTGGAAGTTATCATAACATCACATTTGATTCTCGCATGGAGTAATTGGCTAGACTTAAAATGCCCCATGAGGGCAGTTTACCTAGTACTAATCTATTTATCCTTTCATAATCAACCAATGCAATGTGTTCTAAAGCATTTAGCTATATTTTTTTTTTTTGTGAGAAATTTTCCTGCCAGGAATGAAACCTGTTTAAACATGGTATGTAAAACTTACATTAGACCAATGTTAGAGTATTAATAGTACATTTTTGTGCATATAATCTGACTTGATTAAGAAAGCTGGAAACTATACAGAGAAAATTTGCCAAAAGAATAGTATCTGTATCAAACTTAGATTGTGGTGCAAGATGTGAACATCTAAAATTGTTTTCATTTTCTTATAGGTATGTACGTGGTAAATTAATTCTAGTATATAAAATATTTTATGGTCCTGTTTTACAAATAATGTATAATGTAGAGTTCTACTGTTGTTCTAAGACATTTAAGTGAAAAAATATGATTTTCAAACTCCAGATGGGTAGAGCTAGTGTTAGGAGTAAATTTATTACAGTTTAGTTGACTAAACTATGAAATAATATTCCCATATAAATTACACAGTCAATAAATTTAGACTTTTTAAAGAAATCATCATACTTGGGCAGGAAAAAAAGTTTGTTTTTGGAGGAGTTACTGTTTCCTGATGGCCGTTAGGCCTGAATGCAGTAAGATCTCTGTATGAATGATGTAATGCATCATTCTACTGCATTCATTTCTCCAGTGATCTAATCAAATTTACCCCGTCACTATGACTGCCACCCAAGGTGAATCCTGACAGTAGGCCATATGTAGTTGAACTAAGCCTGTCAATATACATACGAACATACATGCGTGCATGCATACATACATACATACATGCATACATACAAACATACATGCATACATAAATCAATTAGGCTCTATAACACTAGCATATCTGCCACTTACACTGAATGCTAGAGAAATCTTTGACTATTATTTCCAAGAAAAAAATAATATAAATAATGACTCACAGGCTTGTGATACTAAATGCTCCAAAAATATCTGTATATAATGTGGAAATAAATGTTATGATCTACTTTGCAATACCAGCATGATTTAATCAACAGAGTTCTGTGTGTTTCTTGTTACAACTTTCTGAACATGAGGATCATAAACAGCAGTGTCGGATGAATGCAGCATATTTTCTAAGACTTTTCACTAACGTCATATTTTACTGCGCATTGCAGTATTGCATATTGCAGCAACTGTGATGAGACATTCACTAAAGAAAAATATTTTTAACATGCACTTTGTCTTTTACCTTCTAGCCTGAAGAATCGTTCAGGACAATTGCTACCCTCCCACCACCAGTAATACCCAAAAAGAAATCTAAAATGGATTACTATACATGACCTTTTATGAAACATCATAAATGAACAGCTCCATTCAGTAAGAACTTTACAAAAATATGTTATGTCCATACTGAAAGCAGCCTCCAAGATTGAAACAAGGACTTCTCATGAAAAATCATACTGTTGAGCTGAACACCTTACATTTTGAAAACAAACGAGTTGAATACACAACTGATGCGGAATTTATCGAAGAATAATGCTATAGTTCTATTACAGCAGTTCCAGAGAAGTGGACTTGATACCAATTTCTTATTTCATAGCTTTCTTAGATATTGCTGTAAGCCTTTTATATTGTGAGCTCTTGGGAAACTAATCCCATAACAGAAGTGTAATTATTATGCATTTCTAAAACTGGTGTAAATATTTGTAACTGCATTAAGTATCATTAAATGAATTAAAATTATACCTTTACAGATGATGCCATAATGTCGAGTAGTATCAAAAATTTAATTTTAAGAATATTGCAGATAATTGTTTGCTCATGGTCTTGCATCCATCTTGTGAATAAAATAATATGCATTTCTAGATTTATGAGTATAATTTTCTTGTTATATCTCAAGTGCCTAATTTAATGGATTGAAATGATCCTCTGCCAGGAGTTTTGGTTATGAAACTACTTGTGTTTTTTTTTATTTGGTTATGGCTCATGCATTTTATACCTCACATTGTAAATTTATTAACTTTCAGTTTAGCACAAATATAAACCCCAACGTTATAATTCAGTGCAAGTCATGATTAAGTACAAGACAGATTAAGGTAAGGATAAATGGTGCAAACCTATTTATTTTATATATTTAGAGCACTGATCCACACAGACCTTTTTATCCTTAACCTGAAAGCATTGTCTGGTTAAGTGATTTGCTCAGAGGTACATGGAAGGGATCAACTCCTGTACCCTTGCTTACAGGAAGCAGCATATTAACAGTTTGCAGCTTTAGGCTTCTAACTAGCAGACTGGGTAAGACTGATAAGTGGGATCCCTGGGAGAATCGTGGATTGTAATATTTTTGTGTAATCTTTTCAACTATGCGCAAGCGTTTGGATAGTGAACCTACAGTCTGTGACACAGAAGGCTAAATTCTTGACAAAAAAAATGAGGGTAATGCTACTCAATGCCAGAAGTCTAAACCTCAAAATTCACGCACTCAAGGCACTCCTCAGTATGGAGAAAATCTATATATGTGCAGTAACAGAAACCTGGTTTAAGGCTCCAGAGAGCACCCCAGCACTACCAGGCTGCAACTCATACCATACATTTCATCCACAAAACCCGGACCGAAGTACAAAAGGCAGAGGAGTATCCATATTCATCAAGCATACCCACACCTCCAGGTTAGTGGCACAGCACGATGCTTCAGAGATCATCCACGTGCAACTAACAACAGGCAAAACTGCTATTCAGATTATAGCTCCTATAGATCACCCACCATGTCCCAGGACCCCAACTCCGCATTCCTGGAAACATTGGGAAACATAAAGGTCCTACCAAACACCCTGATAGCGGGTAATTTCAATTACCCAAACATTAACTGGGAGAAAAACTCAAGTACAAACTCCCTTGCCCAACATTTCCTAGAATTTATAAACTCAAATGCCCTGGATCAGCTGGTCAACACCCCCACCAGAGGTGACAACATATTGGACCTGGTCATCACCAACATGGGCAATCGGTGTTCCACACCGGACATCAACCCCTCGGTTAGATCTGACCATAAACTAATCAATCTGGATATCCACATTCCACCACCACCCCCGGTCAAAGAAACCACAGTGAAAAACTTTTCAAAAGCAAACTTCACGGTACTTAAGACCAAGGTGGAAAGTTTCAAAGTCCCCATGCTAAAGGATAACTGTGTCAAAGCTGCAAAATCCTTTACTAATGCACTCTATGGGCACCTACAAGAATGCATGGATCATACTATCCCAAAAAAAAACAAGACTCACTCCTTCAAGAAAAGGAAACCAGTCTGGTGGACCCCTGCCATGAACAAGCTATACAATAGGTTCATAGATTAGTACTAAGCTAACTGCCCTTGCGAGCCATTTTAAGCCTAGCCAATTATCCCTTGTGAGACTGAAACCCTGCTCCTTGTGTTTGTAAGGCAAACACCTTAACCATTAGGCCACCCTCCCAAGAAACGAGTACAGAAAAAGAGTAAAATCACAAGAAGGGAAGACATCCCTGATCAGTATCAGCAAGACACTATGTTCCCTCATAAAATCACCCAAGGCTAGCTTCGAAAGAAAAATTGCCATGGACTCCAAAGATAACCACAAGGGATTCTTTAGCTATGTCAATAATCTAAGTGGCAATTCTCAGATCCGCTCAGAGTTAGTGCAGAATGGCACAAAATACACTGAACTGACCAATATAGCCAATATCCTGGCAGACAGGTTCAGTGCAAACTTCACCCCCCCTCCCACCCCCAAAAGGGCCCATAACTATGCCAAAAGTATGTAGTGCCCCTGAAATC
This sequence comes from Protopterus annectens, assembly GCF_019279795.1. Taxonomy (NCBI): domain Eukaryota; kingdom Metazoa; phylum Chordata; order Ceratodontiformes; family Protopteridae; genus Protopterus; species Protopterus annectens. The sequence continues at coordinate 1,642,205,372 of NC_056729.1, read as the reverse complement.
ACAGACATTCAGGTTAAAACAGCCCTCTCCAAAGCCAAAATCACAGCATCAGTGGGACCGGATGGTGTCCCAGGCTGCGTCCTACACGAGCTCAAAGATGAACTAACCCCTCACCAAAATACACTGTTTAGACTCAGCCTCTCCACAGGCTATGTGCCCACAGAGTGGCACACAGCAACGGTTATTCCGCTCCACAAAGGTGGAGCCACAACGGACCCTAGGAACTATCACCCTATAAGCCTGACTAGCTTGGTCTGTAAAGCTATGGAGCGCATCATCATTGATCTCATTAACAGAGACATTGGGAACCTCCAAACACTGGACCCTACCCAGTTAGACTTTGTTAAGGGGAGATCATGCCTCCAAACCTGGTGGACTTTGAGACAGTTACCAAGGCTATACATGAGGGAAAGGTGGTCCACACAGCCTACCTAGACCTCGCAAAGGCCTTAGACACCATTCCCCACTCAGGTATTATAGACAAGCTCACTAGCCTGAACATAAACCCCTATGTCATGAAATGGGTTGCCAACTGGCTCACGGACAGAACCCACATGGTAAGACTTGCAGGAGCTAGGTCTGACTCTAAACTGGTTACAAGTGGCATTCCCCAGGGCTCAGTCCTAGGACCCCTCCTGTTCAGCATATACTTCTCAGAGGTACAGGCAAGCACAGGAGGACTATGGCTGACCAAGTTCGCAGACGACTGCAAACTAGGGGCTATAATTGACTCTCTGGCTGACACAGACATCCTCCAAAAGGGTCTCACTGAGACAGATACCTGGTGTCAAAACTATGGCCTCAAGCTAAATGCCAAAAAAGTGCATAGTCATCCCCTTTGGAAAAAACAAAGTGCTCACATACTATCATATAGGTGGTAGCCCCCTAAATACGGAAGACTTATAAGGGATCTGGGGACCCAAGTAGATAGTAACCTCTCCTTTGATAATGGCATTGCCAAAGTGGTTAGAAAATCCTTCTATGTGGCCCAACTAATCAAAAAAGGGTTTGCATCCAGATCAAAAGAGGTCATTGGGCCCCTCTATGCATCACTCATCAGGCCCATCATAGAGTACAATGCTCCATTTGGGATGTACCTTACAAGACACCTGCAACAACTGGAAAGGCCACAGAAGTATCTCACCAAGAGGATCACTGGCCTCAAGCAGATGCCCTATGCAGCTTGGCTGAAGAAACTCCAGCTGTACTCGGTTGCATACCACCTACTCAGAGGTGATCTCTGCCTGACATATAAGGCCATGTCCAACCCAGAATTGATGGACATGCTCCACCTAAAGAAAACCATATCCCCTCGAGCCACACGCTCCAGGGATCTAAACCTCACCACAACAATAAATAAGACATGCTGGAGGGATAGATTCCTGTCTCAGAGACTTCCCATGCTCTGGAACAAGATTCCAATCTACATTAGGCAGAGCTCCTCGCTAACCTTCTTCCAGAGAAACCTTGACGAGTGGATGGGAAACAGAAAGTTTACCCCAGGGATCACTTCAATGGCTCTGCTGGACAGAGGCATGGGGAACTAATCTAAGGGGGTGGTAAAAGCCAACACATTCCAGCTAGGCTTATAAATGCCTTCGGGCAGATAGCCTAGTTACCTACCTATATACCTATGAACAGTGATTCAGAAAGCCCAAGACTGACTTGCAACCTGGCAACTAGAGGAATAGGCCAGGAGGGCCAGGACTGAGTGGCTGAAGTTGGCTGGCCAGTCCTGAAGGGAGAATCTCCAGTCAGATGTATTGGAAAGGGAAAAAGAGAGAGAGAGAGAGATCATGCAGCAGATAGGCTAGAGACATGTTTGGCACTTCTAAGCCTCAAGCAAGCAAAATCTGAGGGTAATGCTACTCAATGCTAGAAGTCTAAACCTCAAAATGCATTCACTTGAGGCACTCCTTAAAATGGAGAACATTGACATCTGTGCAGTGACAGAGACCTGGTTCAAAGCTCCAGAGAGCACCCCTGCATTACCAGGCTATAATTTATACCACACCTTTCAGCCACCAAACATGGACCGAAACACTAAAGGTGGAGGCGTGTTCATATTCATTAAGGATATGCACACCTCCAAGCTAGTTGCTCAGCATAATGCATCCAAAATTATCCAAGTTCGACTAACTCTGGGCAAAAGCGCAATCCAGATTGTAGCTTGATACAGACCCCCCCACCATGCCCCAGGATTCCAACTCCTTTTTTCCTGATACACTGGAAAATATTAAGGTACAACCCAACACTCTAATAATGGGTAATTTCAACTACCCTACCATTAACTGGGAAAACTACTCGTGTACCAACTCTTTTGCTCAACGTTTTCTGGAAATCATCAATTCCAGTGCCTTGGAACAACTTATCCACACCCCCACCAGGGGCAGCAATATCCTAGACCTGGTCATCACCAATATGGATGACAGGTGTTCCACACCAGAGGTCAGCTCCTCATTGGTCAGATCCGAACACAAGCTAATCACCCTAGACATCCACTTCACACACACCCCTCATTAGGAAAACAACCGTAAAAAATTTCACCAAAGCCAACTTCACGCTTCTTAAGACAGAAGTGGCAAACTACACGACACCCATGCAGATGGACAATAGAGGTACAACTGCTGAATCCTACACAAATGCACTTTATAAGCACTTACATGAGTGCCTGGATCATGCTATCACTAACATAACCAAGATGCTATCCTCCAAAAAGAGGAAGCCAATCTGGTGGTCTTCTGCCATAAACAAACTCTACAACAGAAGAAAGAAACTGTTGCAAAAAAGAGTGAAATCCCATGATTGGAGGAACTCCCTGGTCAGCCTCAGTAAGAAGCTGAGATCCCTCATAAAATCCTCCAAAGCTAGTTATGAAAACAAAATTGCCACTGATTCTAAAGACAACCACAAAGCATTCTATAGCTATGTCAAGAGTCTCAGTGGCAACACTCAGATCTGCTCTGAGTTACAGCACAATGACACTAAATATACAGAACCAACTGATATTGCCAACATCCTGGCAGATAGGTTCAGTGCTAACATTAACCCCCTCTCACCCCCTAAAGGGCCCATCTTTATGCTGGAAGAATGCAAAGTTCCTGTAATCATGGGTGCACAGGTAAAAACCACACTCTCCAAAGCCAAGAACACAGCCAGCATCCATGGAACCTGACAACATCCCAGGCTGCCTTCTACACGAACTGCAGAATGAACTGGCACCCCACCTAAGTACCATGTTCAATCATAGCCTCACCTCAGGCTTTGTGCCCATTGAATGGTGCATCATGATGGTTATCCCACACCATGAAGGGGGGGCCACAACAGACCCTGGGAACTACCGCCCCATTAGCCTGATGAACCTGGTCTGCAAGGCCATGGAACATATCATCATGGAACTCCTAAACAAAGACATTGGAGATCTCCAAACTCTGGACCCCACACAGTTTGGGTTTGTAAAAGGAAGATCATGTCTCCTAAACCTGATAGACTTCTTTGAAGTAGTCACCAAAGCCATAGATGAGGGAAAGGTGGTTCACGCAACCTATCTAGATCACGCCAAGGCAATCGACACCATCCCCCACTCTGGAATTATAGATAAACTCACTAAACTAGGTATAAATCTCTATGTCACAAGATGGGTTGCCGACTGGCTTACTGATAGAACCCACACTGTGAAAGTAGCAGACTCCAAATCAAACTTCAGACCAGTGACAAGTGGAGTACCACAGGGTTCAGTTCTGGTTCCTTTCCTGTTTGGTATCTACTTCTCTGACGTACAGACTAACACCGAAGGTCTTTGGCTAACTAAATTTGCAGATGACTGCAAACTAGAAGCCAGAATCTAAACTCCTAACGATGTGGGCATCCTACAAAAGGGCCTCATTGAGACAGATATCTGGTGTCAAAGCCATGGTCTCAAGCTCAATGGCAAAAATTGCATTGTCATCCCCTTTGGTAAAAACTCTGTACCCATGAACTACCACAAAGGTGGTAGTCTACGTAACACCAAAAGTGTGATAGGAGACCTTGAGACACAGGTGGACAGTAGTCTCTCCTTTGATAATCACATCGCCACAGTGGTCAGGAAATCCTTCTACATGGCACACCTCATCACAAAAGGTTTCTCATCCAGAAAAAAAGAGGTCATTGTTCCCCTCTACTCATCACTCATTAGACCCATTATAGAGTACAATGCCCCTTTTGGTATGTACCTCACAAGACATCTACAACAACTGGAAAGGCCACAAAAATACCTCACAAAGAGGATTACTGGCCTCAAACAGATGCCTTACGCAGACCAACTAAAAAAACTCCAGCTTTACTCCATCGCATATCACCTATTCAGAGGCGATCTCTGCCTAACATACAAAGCTATGTCAAACCCAGAGCTGTTGGACATGCTCCACTTAAAGAAATCCCAATCCCTCCAAGCCACATGCTCTAGAGACCTAAACCTTGTCACCACAATAAACAGAACATGCTGGAGGGATAGATTCCTGTCCCAGAGACTTCCCATACTCTGGAACAGATTACCTATCTATGTCAAACAGAGCTCCTCATTAGCACTCTTCAAGAAAAATCTTGATGATTGGATGGGTAATAGGAAATTCACTCTGGGGATCACTTCTGTGGTTCTTCTTGACAGGGGCACAGGAAAATAATTTTCTTGGGTGGCAAAAGCCAGGGTACCTTTTTGGCTAGGCTTGTATAGGCCCTAGGGCCAATAGCCTAGTACCTACCTATGAACCTATTCATAAAGTATCCCCCATTTATATACATGTTGAGGAGCATGGGCCCACAAGGTAGAGATTTCAGGGCCTTTATGCCTGTGAGCATACATATCAGCCACCAATGGTATGGGGGTTAGGCCCATAAAGTTAAAACATCATCTTTATATGCCTAAAAAGTGGATTCCCATCCCTGTAATCAGCTTTTTGCCACAGGAGTTGGAGGGAATGAATGCCAAAATGATTTAGAAAAAGTTACCAGCTCATAACAAATAACACTGTAAGAAATGCTGCCAGACTCCGGCAATGGAGCAATACGTCATAATTCAGATTATTGTATGGGTGTCATCTAGTGACATCCCATTTAATGCAGTCTATACATTGAGAACACCCTAAATGTCGAATGTCTTTTCGTCGAACCCTATTTGTCGAACTCTTCATCTGTCAAATGATCATTTCAGCAAACTTTTTCCCATGGTAAATAACCAGTGGGCCATTATCTGGAGTTTGCCCTTTTCCCCACTACAGTATAATCTCAGAGTTAGTATATTCAGTTGGGGGTATGGGCAGGTGTAGACCCCCACATTGGGTAGTGTGGTGAGCGCAGCCCCCACCAGAGTGGGTTTGAAAAATGTTGTTTTTGTTGCAGTCAGTGAGTTGGCCAACTTTTTACTTACCATGGGAAATTGATTCACTGAAAAGATCATTCAACGGAAGTTTCAACAAATAGGGTTCGATGAAGGACGTGTTTGAAATTTAGAGCATTCTACAATGTGATATAGACCCCCTTTAATGCATGGAAAATGGGTGTTACTTACTACCTAATAATACTAATTGTATTTATGTGTCTTATTTTCTCACTCTAAGGCTTATTAAAGGGCAGACGCAGGTATTCTAATCAATATCTCACTGTCATTTAATAATCACTAAAATACATTGATTAGAAAGCTGTATGGACATTAAATCAAAATAAGGTTATGTAGCTGTATTAACATTGTGTTCATTCTCAGTGAGATTATTTGTCGACTATGTTTCTCCTTATCCATAGCTACCTAAGAAAGAATACTCCTTGAAAGAATTAGAGATGTGTTTTTAAAAGCATATCTGGCACCAAGAGAATAGATGACACTGACAAGTGAATATCGCATTTCTTCTGTCACAGGGGAGAAGTTAGTACTGCTTTTCCCACGTAGCTTCCACGGGGTGCTGAAATGAAACAATGCCTAACTCAAACCAGGAAAAACAACTTCAAACTCCAAACCTGAAAAGAAATTAAAGAAACAACCCAGAATTGATTGAATCCTGAATAAAAAAAGTGGCATACACAGAGGAAGTGCTCCAGGACCTTGCTACACCTCTGTGTGTGGCTTTTCTTGTTTCCTCTCAGTTTAAATATTTCAGCTCCAAGGTCACACCATTGGGGGTAGGAACGTGGTAAGATAATTCCAAATGTGGCATATCCTCCTTGCTTTTAAAAATATAAAATGCTTACAACTGTTTCTGAGGTAGAATAACTTCAGCGTTATGTACAATAAGCGAATGTATGAAAGATATCCCCTCCCTCTTCCATATCCAGTGTCCAAGATATTGGCCCCTCATGAAAAAATGTTTTTTTCCACAACTTTATTAACTGTTCCACAATCCAAACTATCTATGGACCCCAAGGTGTATCATCATCTGGTGACAATACTGAAATATGTCTGTCTGCGACTAAAAACTCACACTATCTATATCAAGTACACATACAAATCCACCCTAAAAACAAACAAATCCTGTGTACATCATCTCATAATGTACTACGTATTGTAAGTGAGGAAGCTAAGTGCTCTGGAGTCAAAATGCATAATTTAATAAATGTGTATCTTATTATTATCTGCATCAAATCAACCAATCTTTCACTACAATTCACAAACTGAAACACTAAGAGGAAAACCAGTAAAACTCAAACTTCTTCAGAAAAAAATGGAAACTACTATTCTAATTACTGGTTATATGATATATATACCTTTGATAACTTCCCTTTACAGTTCTTTTGAGAGTCTTAAATTGAGAATTGTACATTCTATTGCAGAACTGTGATTACCAATAATCTGAGCTACAACTGCATTTAAAAAGAAGCTTACTCATGCACGACTTTGCTTAATTTAACCTATTCAGAGGATGTTTTATCTTGAAGAAAGAGGTATTATCCCACATGATAAATCTCGACTCAAGTGGATTTTTACAGATAACTCCATACAGTATTTTAAATACAAATGCAGTCGCCATACGTGGTGTACTATATCTCATTAAGGCTGCTTAATTTCCTACCCAGTCCTATCCCCCCCTTGGTTACGCACACATTTATTTAGACATTGTCTGCCTGTTATGGACTCAAACCCACCACCTACTATACATAAGGCAATAACTTTACCCAATGTAGTTCTTCTTCCTCCTGGTATGGTTTCCATCTTATAGTATTCTAATACCTCTATCTATTGTCTTGTTTCTATCCAGTTTTTTTCATCTTCTCCTCCTATCGAGTAACCTGTCATGTAATTTGTACTCTTATAGTGTTTTTCCCCTTTCCAATATTTAGTGATGATTGTATTCATTTTATTCCTTAGAAGTCTGATAATGTTCTTTTTCTTTCTTTCTTTCTTCCCAGTTGCTGCCTTCTTTCTTTATGATCCACATAACATTTCCAAAGTATGTTCTGTTCCCTTTTGAAATATGTCTACCCAGATCTTCTCTGTCTGTTTCTGGACTTCATCTTCTGACCCACATAGCATGTGCAGCATTCCTGCCTGTTCCTTGTGACAACCCAGCATATTTCTCCCTTGCCTTACTAATCTCATGGAAGCTAGACACCAAATACGGAGTGTTCTCAGTCATAGATGTCCGTCTCTTTGTTCTTTTTGCCTGGGCCTCACTGTCTAAATCTTCTTCGTACAGTATTTTGTAATCATATCCATCCTTTCTCCCTTTTCCAATTCCTACTTATTCTGTTTTGCTCACCCTTGTCCCTTCCTTCCTTTAGGTCTTCTTAGAACTGCGTGGCCCTTTGACCCCTAACTTCTTCCATTCCCACCAGGGTGCCATCTTGTCTCTTTCTGCCCTTCCTTTCTTCCTGCAGTTTCCTTTTTTTCTGTTTCCATGTCTCCTTGAGTACCAGGTACTTCCACTTTTGAGCTTCCAGTATTCAGTGTATATGTATGAACTCTGCAATTTTTTTTTCTTTCTTTTTTTTTGTTAGCACATTGATTGAAGGGGTCTATATTATAACATCAAAGTCTAAAAACATAGAATGTTATAATATCGACCCCATTCAATCGAAACACCAGAAAACTGAACAGTCAGAATAACAAATTTTTACCAGGGAAAAAAATTTGCTGTTCCGACAAACATACACACAACTCAAGCACATCAAAATAAATAATCCACACACATACACTTCACGAAACCCTACACTAAACCAGGCATACACCACTAGCTACCCACTTACCTTAACCCAATCCTAACCCTAAGATCCCTAACTATCGCACACTCACCTTACCCACTCCGTAACCCTAACTCACCTACCCCACCCTAACCCTCACGTCCACACAATTGCACACTCACCTGCGCCCTAACCCTAAAGTCCCTAACTACCGCACACTCACCTTAACCCAGTCCATTCGCTCACTTACCTTAACCCGTTCCGTAACCATCACACCACACTTATCTGAACCCAATCCGTAACCTCCATTCGCTCACTTCCCTAAACCCGGTCCATAACCATTGCACCACACTGCTATAAATAGCGAAGCCATGGACTACCAAAATCTTACCCTAGGTAAAATGTTGATGTTCCGAGGCTTCTCTATTCTCAGCTTTCGCACTAAAGGGTTCGATATTATAACATTCAAAGTTTTTGAACTTCGATGTTATAATATAGACCCGATTGAAGTATCCTACCTTACCATATCAAAGGTTTTCTGCAGATGAAAGAGCATATTCCCACTTTTGTCTTCCTGCTTCTGTTCATTCCTGTGTGTAAATTTCAGCAGGTCCCACCATTTTCTGCCTTCCTTCCCTTTAGAAAGGCATTTTGCTCTGCTCATATTATTTTTGGCAGAATTTTATCCAGTCTTCCCTGCCAATATTTTTGACAAAAGTTTGATGTCTACATTAATCAAAAGGACAGGCCTTTAATTTCTCACTTCCTCTCTTCTCTCTCTCCCTTTGCTTACCCTTCTTAAAAATTGCCACAGGTGCTTCCCTGAAGACGTAATTAGTTGAGTCCCCCATGGATCCATGTCAGGATGTCTGCTATTCAGTAAATATTCTTCTGATCTCCAAATCATAGAAGGGGTTTCTAGTTAACCATATTTGAGGATGATTATAAACTGTGCATCATCCTAAGGTCTCTATCTGATATGCAAAACATGTAACTTGAACTTACACATGTTAATAGCTGGTATTCAGAGAAGAGAGTAAAACTAAATGCTAAAAAATACAATATTGATAGATATGGAAAGCAATCCCTCAATAGAAAAACATCGCTTTCCAAAATGAAAATATTGTAAGAGACCTTGAAACATGGTTAGATAATTCCCTTTCCTTTCATCATCATGTCACAACAGTGGCTAGGACATTCAATATATCTGGCATCGTTGATTATAAAGGGTATCTCCTCAAGATCCAAAAAAGTTCTTACCTCTCTATATTCTCCAGTGATTAAACCCATCATAAAATGAAATGCTCCTTTCCAATATGTACTGGTAGACATATTAAGCCGATGGAGTGACCTCAAAGATTCTTAACAACAAAAAAGATCACGGCCCTAAAAGGACAGACCTGTCACGAGAGACTGGAGACTCTGTCCCTATATTCAGTGTTCTGTAGGCTCTATAAGCTTGATGTGTGCCTTCCATTTCAAACTGTTGGGGATCTGGCAGTCACAGACCTTTTATATGTCCAGAAATCAAATTATCTAGCAAAAAACAGCAGGACCAGAGATCTGAACCTGTTTTGGGAAATAAACAAATATTAGAGATATAGATTACTCATGCAATGACTATCCCTTTCCTGGAATAAATTTCTACTACAGATCAAGCAATGTAAAACTATCTTTCTTTAAAAAGGAGTTAGACATGTGGATGGATGTTCACCATTTCACCCATGTCTTCACTGGCCTAATGCTCTTTGAAAAATGAGGTAAGGTCTAAGGGTGAGTACTAGTAAGGAGTAAATAGCCACATGGTTCATTTGCCTTGTATTTTCTATGAATCTACAACTGTGCCTCAAATTACCCAAATAGATGCTAATGGCTGGGAGGTGCCTAGGGGAATCAAGTGGCATTGACATACATCTATCTCATGCTGTAGAAGGGCAGAAATCTTCTATCCAGCATTGTTTGGTCTCACTGAAGACTGCAGGGAGGTATGTAGTGAGTCAGCCATAAAGCCCAGCAGTTCTGTTTCAATAAGCTACTAGCTGGTCGGTGTCTAATTGCCCAGCCTGGGTTACCTGGGATAGCTCTGTTGAGCGAACGTAAAACCAACCAACCTGCCAAACATGGACTGAGAATTGCTACACTTAATGTAAGTTCACTGACAGGATGCAGCTTGGAAGTGGATGACAGGATGATATGGAGGAAGCTGGACATCCTATGTATCCAGGAGACGAGATGGAAGGGTAGTGCAGCAAAGCCACTTGGCTTGGGAACCAGAGTCTACTACTCAGGTGGAGAGCAGGCTAGAAATGGTGTAGCAATTGTGGTGAGAGAGAGATTTCAGAAGGCAGTAAGGTATATCATCAGAATTAATGACAGACTCATGGCAGTCAGACTCCAGTGTAATGATAGGGCAGTATTCATAATCGCAGCCTATGCCCCACAGCAGGGTTGTGATATTGAGGAAAAGAGTGGATTCAGACAGCAATTGCAGGACCTACTAGATAAAGCAGGACTACATGAATTGGTGTTGATAATGGGTGACTTGAATGCACATATTGGGAGAGACAGAACAGGCTAAGAGGACTGCCTGGGCCCACATGGGTGGGGCAACAGGAATAAAGAAGGAGAAGCCATTCTAGACTTCTGTCTGGAAAATGGCTTGATAGTAGCCAACACATTGTTCAGAAAGAGAGACAATCACAAGATCACATACAAGAGTAGTCAACATGCAACTGATGTAGACTTCCTTCAAGTAAGGAAAAGGCACTGGGGTAGAATTCATGATTGCAAAGTCATCCCCAGTGAAACAGTCTGCCCACAGCATAAACCACTAGTTGCCACAATCAGCTGCAAGCAGTGATCAGAGAAGGCTCTAAGGTCAACATAGACCAAGCTGAAGACCTGGAAGTTGACAGGAGAGAAAGTACAACAGTTCAAGGAATTACTCAGGGCTCTAGCACCGCAAGAAGAGGAGGAAATAGGTGGATTTGAAAAAGAATGGCAGCATATAAAAAAACAGCATGGGTTAGGACTATAGAAAAGATATGTGGCCGAGCCAGGTATGGCAATAAGATACATAAGGAAATCTGGTGATGGAATGTAGAAGTCCTGGAAGTCATCAAAAGAAAAAAGGAGTGCAGGAAGAAGTGGGAGACAGAAAAGACTGACCAAGCTAGGAAGGACTACTGGTTGGCTACAAGGAAGCTAAGAAAGAAGTTACAATAGCATAGGGAATCGGAGGCACTGTACCAACTTCTGGAAAGTGACTCAGTAAGGGGCACAAAGAACCTATATCAGGTTGCAAGGCAAAGACAGAAAGATAAAGAAGATAGTCAGACACCCTTCATAAGGGATGCCAGCAACAACCTGCTCACCAGTCCAGAGGACATCAAAGGCAGATGGAAGGAGTATTTCCAGCAGCTTCTGAATGAAGAAAACCCTGCAGAAGCTGTACTGCCCCAGAAACAGCCTACAATGAGAGGAGAAGAAGAGCCCACCCTAGAAGAAGTAAGAACAGCACTAAGGAAGATGAAGTCAGGGAAAGCAGCAGGCTAAGATGAGGTCACAACAGATATGATAAAGATGCTGGGTGAGATAGGGGAGAAATGGCTCCTGAGGATACTAATAGCAGTGTGGAGAGAAGGGCGTATCCCAGATGACTGGAAAATAAGCATACTCATGCCAGTGTACAAGAACAAAGGGGACATCCACAACTGTGGGCAGTACAGAGGCATCAAACTCCTATCACATTGCATGAAAGTTCTGGAGTGGGTGATTGATAAATGGATACACAGAGTAGTAGAATGTAAGATGGGAGATGAGCAGTTTGGATTCATATCAGGATGCAACACAATTGACCTGATGTTTGCATTGTGGCAGATACTTGAGAAGACGCTAGAGATGAGGAGAGAGTCCAACTGGGCATTCCTAGACTTGGAAAAAGCATATGACAAGGTCCCAAGAAAGCTGATCTGGGCAGTACTGTAGTGGTTTGAAGTCCCAGAAACATTGGTTGAATTAGTGCAGGCTATGTACAAGGACCCAATGACTCAAGTACTAACAGTTTTCAGCCTCACAGAGGGGTTCCCATTTGGAATGGGTGTACATCAGGATTCAGCTCTGAGCCCACTGCTGTTCATACTGGTGATGGACTACATTAGCAGACAGGTTGGAGGGGACGGATCAACAAAGCTGCTGTATGCAGACGATGTGGCAGTATTGCAAATAAGAAAGGGCTCATAGCTGATCCTTGATGTAATCCCACCGCCAACTTAAATGCATCTGTCACTCCCACCGCAGACTTCACCACTGTCACACTACCCTCGTACATATCCTGTACCACTCTTACATACTTCTCTGACACTCCCGACTTCCTCATACAATACCACAACTCCTCTCTAGGCACCCTGTTATATGCTTTCTCTAAATCCACAAAGACACAATGCAACTCCTTCTGACCTTCTCTGTACTTATCCATCAACAGTCTCAGAGCAAACATCGCATCTGTAGTGCTCTTTCCTGGCATGAAACCATACTGCTGATCACTAAGCATCACCTTCCTTCTTAACCTAGCTTCCACTTCTCTTTCCCATAACTTCATGCTGTGACTGATCATTTTAATCCCTCTGTAGCTACTACAGCTCTGCACATCACCCTTATTCTTAAAAATTGGTACCAAAACACTTTTTCTCCATTCCTCAGGCATCCTGTCACTTTCCAAGATTTCATTAAACAATCTAGTTAAAAACTCCACTGCCATTTCACATAAACACCTCCATGCTTCCACAGGTATGCCATTGGGACCAACAGCTTTTCCGTTCTAATCTGTACAAATAACCCCAAGAGTTGGAAAATTTTACCCACACATGGAAATAACTGCCCCTCCCAAACCAACGTTTAGAGTAGGAAACTTCTTAGAAAGTAAACAATTAAATTCCAATACTGCACAATATTACATCCCTTCAGGAAAAATGCAACAAAAGTACACTAAACATGTACTTTGTACTTCTTCCTCAGTGTGCATGCAAAATACAACCTCTGAAAATGAGTAATTCATCTCAGTTCAAGGTAAAATCTCCCAGAACCAATAAAAGTTGTACATATTACTCAGCCAGCTACCTGGTGCAATTATGTTACATTGTGATGCTATAGACGGCTTCTACCATGATGATGAGCTATTTTTAAATGATCCCTTAAAAACCTACCAAGTACCCATGCAACAAAACACAGTTGTTATCCCTAATGCATTCCTAAAAAGGGGATAAATTCATAATTCTTACTTGCATAAAAATCAACCAGTTTTGTTCTAAATATAGGGCCGAAAGAATTAGGGAATATAAAAAGATTGCACTAAACTCTCTTCCAACTTTCCCTTCTGACTGTAAGTTCTCAAATGAGACCAAAATCCTTTAGGAAGTTTGAATTAGGCCCCAACAATAAAGCCTTCTGTACAACTACTCATACACTGAAATTGTAGTCCTTTCAGGGAGAAACAATTGATAGTAAGGGAATTTCTCAGTCATACAGAGAGAACGTTGTCTCCACTGTCTCATCAAAATGAATGGACACATTTTCAGCTCATTTCACACCTTTTGTGGAATTCTATTTGCTACTCAAATGTTTTCAAGAAACTATCGAACTCTGACTTGTAGCCAACAATGATGAAACCGAGTTTGTAGTAAAATGCTTCTTACCTATCGAGTTTCTATATCACGCATTGTAGCATTTTGTAAGAATATTGCCATTTGTTGTATCAATTTTACTTAGCATGTAAGTACAAAATGTTAGTTAAAATGTAATTAATGGTATAAATTGCAAAAACTGGGTATTTTTGTGAAGACTGAGATGAAAGAATTTCAACAAAAGTTTGAAATGGTACTGGATGTTAGCACTAGATGCATAGGGCAAATGTCAGCCTCAATGGATAATTTGCAAATATATTTCCATATGTTCCGTATAGGTGACTGTGTGGTCACCGGGTCTATATTATATCCTCAAATGCTTAAAAATCGAACGCTGATTGATTGAACTTATTTTCGTGAAACTGCAAAATATCGAAGCAGCAGAAACTCAAATTTTTTCCTAGGGAAAGAATTTGGTTGTCCGTTTCTGTTGCTTTGGTATTTTCAGTGTTATGGTGGAAAGTTACTGGTCAGATTCAGGTAAGTGTGCAATTGTGTGGATGTGAGTGTTAGGGTGATTTAGGTGAGTTAGGGTTAGGGCTCGGGTTAGGTGTGTGTGCGATTGAGTGGACATGAGGGTTAGGGTGGATTTAAGTGAGTTAGGGTTAGGAAGCGAGTGAGGTGAGTGTGCGATAGTGATGGACCTTAGGGTTAGAGTTTGGGTTAAGGTAAGTGGGTAGTTAGTGGTGTGTGCATAGTTTAGTGTAGGGTTAGGTATCAGATTTTAGGTGTATGTGTGTGGATTTCTGTTTGTTTGGTGTGCTTGTGTTGTGTTTATGTGTTTTGGATCAGCAATTTTTTTCCCTGGGAAAAAAATCGCTGATCTGACAGTTCGAGATTGTAAGCTTTTGCTTAAATTAGGTCGATCAATCAGCGTTCGCTTTTTTAAGTGTTCGATGATATAATATAGACCCATGGTCACCATATCTCTCAAACTCTTAGTGCTAGTAATCTGGACACAGCCTAAAATGGTTGGGGAACAATGGCCCAAAAATAGAGACAGATTTTGAATATTGCTCATACAAACTTAGAAAGTTGCTAGAATAACAGGACTTGTGTTAGTATGCATTTTCTGAATACTCAGTTCTCAAAATGTCTGTCATTACTTAGTGACTTCAGTCCTCATTGATTTTCCAGGTAATCGCAATTAATTTGAGAAATACATGAAAATATAAGGAAAAAATCTGAACAGTGCATGAAAATCTGGACAGCTGATAGATATGGTGGTCACTGACCATCAGTGGCTGATTGCAAATAATGAAAAAAGGAGTGCAACCATTCATCTTTACTGAGATGTTCTGAATCTTATTTTCAGTGAAAGAATTTACTGCCGGAGTTGAAGCTTGCATAATGATTAGGTAGTCAGTATTGGTTTGCATTCCAAAGTCACCTAAATTTGAGGGTCTCTGCTGGCAAATTTATATGTTTAGGTTAGCAGTAAGCAAGCACTGCAAACAAATGAGCAACAAAATATTAATATTCAATGTAACCTATTACAAAACAATAGTGTTAGTGGTAGAGCCTGGCTCCATGTCTCGATTACAATGTAACCTATTACAAAACAATATGTTAGTGGTAGAGCCAGGCTCCATGTCTTGATTACAATGTGACCTATTACAAAACAATATGTTAGTAGCAAAGCCCAGCTCCACATCTTGATTATAATGTAACCTATTACAAAACAGTATGTTAGTGGTAGAGCCCAGCCCCATATCTTGATTACAATGTAACCTATTACAAAACAATATGTTAGTGGTAGAGCCTGGCCCCATGTCTTGATTACAATGTAACCTATTACAAAACAATATGTTAGTGGTAGAGCCTGGCCCCATGTCTTGATTACAATGTAACCTATTATAAAACAATGTGTTAGTGGTAGAGCCGGGCACCACATCTTGATTACAATGTAACCTATTACAAAACAATATGTTAGTGGTAGAGCTGGGCCCCACGTGTTGATTACAATGTAACCTATTGCAAAACAATATGTTAGTGGTAGAGCCCAGCCCCATGTCTTCATTACAATGTAACCTATTAAAAAATAATATGTTAGTGGTGGAGCCTGCCCCATGTCTTGATTACAATGTAACCTATTACAAAACAATATGTTAGTGGAAGAGCCGGGCTCCATGTCTTGATTACAATGTAATCTATTACAAAACAATATGTTCAAGGTATAGTCCAGCTCTGTGTCTTGATTACAATGTAACCTATACAAAACAATGTTAGTGGTAGAGCCCAGCCCCATGTCTTGATTACAATGTAACCTATTACAAAACAATATGTTAGTAGTAGAGCCGGGCCCCACGTCTTGATTACAATGTAACCTATTACAAAACAATATGTTAGTGGTAGAGCCCAGCCCCATGTCTTGATTACAGTGTAACCTATTACAAAACAATATGTTAGTAGTAGAGCCCAGCTCCATGTCTTGATTACAATGTAACCTATTACAAAACAATATGTTAGTGGTAGAGCCGGGCCCCACATCTTGATTGCAATGTAACCTATTACAAAACAAGATGTTAGTGGTAGAGCCCAGCTCCATGTCTTGATTATAATGTAACCTATTATAAAACAATATGTTAGTGGTAGAGCCTGGCCCCATGTCTTGATTACAATGTAACCTATTGCAAAACAATAAGTTCGAGGTAGAGCCCAGCTCCATGTCTTGATTATAAGGAAACCTATTACAAAACAATATGTTAGTGGTAGAGCCTGGCCCCATGTCTTGATTACAATGTAACATTACAAAACAGTATGTTAGTGGTAGAGCCTGTCCCCATGTCTTGATTATAATGTAACCAATTACAAAGCAATATGTTGGTGGTAGAGCCTAGTTCCATGTCTTCATTACAATGTAACCTGTTGCAAAACAATATGTTAGTGGTAGAGCCTGGCCCCATGTTTTGATTACAATGTAACCTATTACAAAACAATATGTTTGAGGTAGAGCCTGGCCCCATGTCTTGATTACAATGTAACCTATTACAACACAATATGTTAGTGGTAGAGCCTGGCCCCATGTTTTGGTTACTATGTAACCTATTACAAAACAATATGTTTGAGGTAGAGCCTGGCCCCATGTCTTGATTACAATGTAACCTATTACAAAATAATATATTAATAGTAGAGCCTGGCCCCATGTCTTGATTATAATGTAACCTATTACAAAACAATATGTTAGTGGTAGAGCCTGGCCTCATGTTTTCATCACAATGTAACCTATTAACAAAACAATATGTTAGTGGTAGAGCCTGGCCCCATGACTTGATTACAATGTAACCTATTACAAAACAATATGTTTGTGTTAGAGCCCAGCTCTGTGTCTTGATTATAAGGTAACCTATTACAAAACAATATGTTAGTGGTAGAGCCGGGCCCCACGTCTTGATTATAATGTAACCTATTACAAAACAATATGTTAGTGGTAGAGCCTGGCCTCGTGTCTTCATCACAATGTAACCTATTACAAAACAATATGTTAGTGGTAGAGCCTGGCCCCATGACTTGATTACAATGTAACCTATTACAAAACAATATGTTTGTGTTAGAGCCCAGCTCTGTGTCTTGATTATAAGGTAACCTAGTACAAAACAATATGTTCGTGGTAGAGCCTGGCTCCATGTCTTGTAGAGCCCCAGTGGCTTCCTGTTAGGCGACTTTATGTTCCACAACCTTCAAGCTGCACTATAATTGGTTTGGGGAAGAAAATGGTTAACTGGTTTAGTACCGCATTCCCTGGCAGAATGAAGATTATATTTGGGTTGCTACAATAGAATGGCAAGTTGATCAAAGGAAAACTCTTGTTGGTTGGCACAATTGCACATAAAAGCTATTTACAGCATTTTACTTTCATGAATGTAACACATACTGGTTCTATAGTTCTAGAACAAGATTTCAAGGGTCACATGAAGAGATAGACATACCTAGTAGGGTATGGTTAGTGTAAACAGTTTGCCTGATGCTCTTAAGACAAAACTATATTAAATCATAAGGCTGCTCTTATGTGCACTCGGTGGCAAACCACCTTGATCCAAAGGCTGATGACTGCCTTTTTAGTCATCTAATCAGAAATGAAGCCATATGTTGTCAGCAGGCAGCTCAGGGAAGGTACACAGCTGTCAAATAATTTTCATTTAGTGCTTTCTTGGGTCACTTTGCAGGAGTGATTTCTGGACAGATCCAGCAATCCACAACATGCAGGACAACTTAAAAAAAAAAGAACAAAAAATTTTGCACAGTGTAAAATGATTTGATTACTGTTGTGAGTTTATTTTTAAAGATGTATAAGTAATACTGCAGTTTGCTTTATTACAGTGTGCTACATTGTAATAGCCAATGGTGCATTTCAGGATTTTTTCCTTTCTTTCACTGTAATGGGACTGTGGAGTTGTTATATATAAGTCTGAGGAGTAGGGGTAAAGCCCCCATACTGGTGGTACAGAGGGGACTGCAACCTGAAAAAAAATGTTCTGCTTTTTTTTTGAGATTTGCTGTTTAAGATAAGTAATTTCTATATGCTGAGATTCAGTAAGTTCAGTTTTGGTAACAACATATATATCCATCCATCCATCCATATATATATATATATATATATATATAGTATAGATGGATAGGTAGGCATATATATATATATATATGTTGTTGTGTCTTTCGGCTTTTCCTGGTTAGGGGTCACACAGCAGAACTCCGGTCCGCTAATGATTGGCAGTAGATTTTACATGCCGTGTTGCCAGTTCTGATGCACAACCTTCAATGAAGGTACGCCCATTTACGCAAGTCTCCACACAGAAGACGATCGAGCTGAGAATCAAACAGGACAACATCTTACTGTGAGGTGACAACGCTACCGCAGCAGCACCACCGCAATATATATATATATATATATATATATATATATATATATATATATATATATAGAGAGAGAGAGAGAGAGAGAGAAATTACTAGGCTATCGACATAAGGGTCCTTACAAGCCTAGCTATTAGTACCTGAATTTATCTGCCACATAATGCATACACTCAGGTCACTCCACAACAAGTACAAATATGACTCTGTCATTGCCCATGTTGGTGTGAATGACCTGAGATGTACTACCCTGGACTACCCTGGACTACATGAGAAGAGACACAGAGGACCTCTCCGATTTTGTAGCACAGGCAGGTATGACCCTAGCCCTGAGTAGCATCTTGCCATCACCCAGAATAATACCACTGTACAAGGACAAAATGATTGACTTCAAAAATTGGCTAAGCTTCTGGTGTCATTCTAAGGGGATCCAGTATCTGTCTGCCTGGGATAACATGACTGACAGACCACGATGCTTTGCCAGTGATGGCCTTCACCTGTCGCCCTTGGGATTCTGGATACTGGCTAAGGCTCTTGCCAGCCTATAGTGCCATTTTTAGGCAAGGTTCAAATGACAAATTCACCACCATAACAGGTACAAGCAAGCAAAATCTGAAGATAATGCTGCTCAGTGCTAGAAGTCTAAACCTCAAAATGCACTCACTTGAGGCACTCCTTAAAATGGAGAAAATCGACATCTGTGCAGTGACAGAGACCTGGTTCAAGGCTCCAAAGAGCACCCCTGCATTACCAGGCTATAATTCATACCACACTTTTCGGCCACCAAATCTGGATCAAAACACTAAAGGCAGAGGCATGTCCATATTCATTAAGGATATCCACACCTCCAGGCTAATTGCTCAGCATAATACAACTGAGATTATCCAAGTCCAACTAACTCTGGGCAAGACCGCAATCCAAATTGTAGCTTGCTACAGATCCCCCACCATGCCCCAGGATTCCCACTCCTCATTTCTTGATACACTGAAAAATATTAGGGTACAACCCAACACCCAAATAATGGGCGATTTCAACTACCCCACCATTAACTGGGGAAACTACTCATGTACCAACTCTTTTGCTCAACGTTTTCTGGAATTCATAAATACCAATACCTTGGATCAACTTATCCACACCACCACCAGGGGCAGCAATATCCTAGACCTGGTCATTACCAACATGGCTGACCAGTGTTCCACACCAGAGGTAATTTCCTTGTTGGTCAGACCCAGCCACAAGCTAATCACCCTAGACATCCACATCCCACCCCCACCCCCCATTAGAGAAACCACCATAACAAAATTTCTCCAAAGCCAACTTCACGCTTCATAAGACAGAAGTGGTAAACTTCACAACACCTGTGCAGATGGACAATAGGGTTACGACTGCTGAATCCTACACAAATGCACTTTATAAGCACTTACATCAGTGGATGGATTGTGCTATCCCTAACAGAACCAAGATGCTATCCTCCAAAAACTGGAAGCCAATCTGGTGATCCCCTGCCATAAACAAACTCTACAACAGAAGAAAGAAATTGTTGCAAAAAAGAGTAAAATCCCATGATTGGAGGAACTCGCTGGTCAGCCTGAGTAAGAAGCTGAGATCCCTCATAAAATCCTCCAAAACTAGTTTACGAAAACAAAATCGCCACTGATTCTAACGACATCCACAAAGCATTCTATAGCTATGCCAAGAATCTCAATGACAACACTCAGATCTGCTATGAGTTACAGCACAATGACACTGAATATACAGAACCAACAGATATTGCCAATATCCTGGTAGATAGGTTCAGTGCTAACTTTACCCCCCAACCCCTAAAGGGCCCATCTCTATACCAGAAGAATGCAAAGTTCCTGTAATCACGACTGCACAGGTAAAAAAAAAACCTCCAAAGCCAAGAACACAGCATCCATGAGACTAGTAAAAAGTAAAAAGCAGGGGATACCAAGCCGAGACTTACTGATATAGTATTTGTCTCCTGCTATTTACTTTTTACTAGTTGCACTGGCTTTTGTTGGTGGTGAGACTTTGGTGCAAGGCAACAATTTCATTTGACTTAGCATCCATGGGACCTGATAACATCCCAGGCTGCATTCTACATGAACTACAGAACAAACTGGCACCCCACCTAAGTATCATGTTCAGTCATAGCCTCACCACAGGCTTTTTGCACACTGAATGGTGCACAGCAATGGTTATCCCACTCCACAAAGGGGGAGTCACCATAGACCCTGGTAACTACCACCCCATTAGCCTGGACAGCCTGGTGTGCAAGGCCATGGAATGCATCATCATGGAATTTATAAACAAAGACGTTGGTGATCTTCAAACTCTGTACTGCACTCAGTTCGGGTTTGTAAAGGGCAGATCATGTCTCCTAAACCTGATAGACTTCTTTGAAGCAGTCACCAAAGCCATAGATGAGGGCAAGGTGGTTCACACAGCCTATCTAGATCTCACCAAGGCTTTTGACACCATCCCCTACTCTGGAATTATAGATAAACTCACTAAAAAAGGTATAAATCCCTATGTCACAAGATGGGTTCCCAACAGGCTCACTGACAGAACCCACACTGTGAAAGTAGCAGACTCCAAATCTGACTTCAGACCAGTGACAAGTGGGGGACCACAGGGTTCAGTCCTGGGTCCTCTCCTGTTTGGTATCTACTTCTCTGAAATACAGGCTAACACAGAAGGTCTTTGTCTAACAAAGTTCGCAGATGACTGAAAACTAAGAGCCATAATCAAAACTCCTAACAATGTGGCCATCGTACAAAAGGTCCTCACTGAGACAGATGCCTGGTGTCAATGCCATGGCCTCAAGCTCAGTGTCAAAAATTGCATTGTCATCCCCTTTGTTTAAATCTCTGTACCCATGAACTACCACATAGGTGGTAGTCTACTTAACACCAAAAGTGTGATAAGAGACCTTGGGACACAGGTGGACAGCAGTCTCTCCTTTGATAATCACATCGCCACATTAGTCAGGAAATCCTTCTACATGGCACACCTCATCACAAAAGGTTTCTCATCCAGGAAAAAAAGAGGTAATTATTCCCCTCAACTCAGCACTCATTAGATCCGTTATTGAGTACAATGCCCTTTTTGGTATGTACCTCACAAGACATCTACAACAATTGTAAAGGCCGCAGAAATATCTTACAAAGAGAATTACAGGCCTCAAACAGATGCGCTACACAGACCATCTAAAAAAACTCCAGCTTTACTCTGTCACATATCACCTACCCAGAGTCGATCTCTGCCTAACATACAAAGCTATGTCAAAGCCAGAGCTGTTGGACATGCTTTACTTAAAGAAATCGCAATCCCTCCAAGTTACACGCTCTAGGGACCTAAACCTTGTCACCACAATAAACAGAACATGCTAGAGGGATAGATTTCTGTCCCAGAGACTTCCCATACTCTGGAACAAACTACCTATCTATATCAAACAAAGGTCTTCATTAGAACTCTTCAAGAAAAATCTTGATGATTGCATAGTAAATAGGAAATTCACTCCAGGGATCACTTCTGTGGCTCTGCTCAACAGGGGCACAGGAAAATAATTTTCTTGGGTGGCAAAAGCCAGTATACCTTTTTCGCCTTAGGGCCAATAGCCTATTACCTACCTATGAACCTATGAGAAGTTATCAGTATTTGTTCAAAAAGTTTTCCACTTTTTGCCATGCTATTTTTTATGAGTAATGCTATGAGATCTATAACAAATGGTTTGAAATTCTTTTTTACAAACAACTTTTGATAAATTAAATATCGTGTTTACTTTTCCAGTTCAAATTAATAACTTTTCTGGTAATTGCAAGAACTGACCAGAGTAACTGAATCTGAGATTTAGGTATTACATTAGGTATAGGAACAATGAAAAGGATTAGTGAGTTAGAAATATCACAGCTATCAGACCATAAAGCATTTACAAAATATTTGAAGTTTTTCCAGTATTGAACAACTTTTCTACATTCATTGAACATGTGAACCCAGCTGACCTGTAGTAATTCATCACATTTCCAACATTTACTTTCATTGTTTTTGAGTATAAGATTTATTTTATGTGGAGTATAGAAACTCCTATTCATAAATTTCCATGTATACAGTCTCCAATATAATGAAGAAGAGGTACCATACGTAGAATTCAATAATAATTTTTTGGATTCATCAGATATTTGTTCTCCATTAATCTTTACATAGTAATTCCAAAAATATGAGCCAAACTTTACACCGTCTTCTCTTAGTATCTTATAGATAGGTGAGATATTAATTTCTGATCATCTGTCTTTTCAAGACACCTAATAAAAAGCTGAATCAAACTAGGTATAGAGTCATTCTATAGGTTGATTGATACTCTCATTCTGTTTTCTATAAACGGCTGTAATGAGTGTATAAACAACTGTCTTGACTATTATCAAAACTACATAAAAGGGAGTTTAGTGGTTTAATACTCTTATGTTCAATAAACTGATGCCAGAATATAAAGTTATTTTCCTTTATTTTTTGCATCGCATTGATGTTGCAAGAATCTAAGTAATCAGGGGAGTATGCTATAGGGAATATAAGAAATTGAAATTGTTTAATGTTTTAATTACAATCAATTATATTTTTTAAATTATTAAATATTTGATTAATGCCATAAGAAAAATGATCAAACTTCTTATTAAATAAAATTCACATAAAAATCAATGAACTCTGCTTATTCCATATTGTTCCTTAAATTGATTTTCTATAGTTCTGACATCAGATATCTGAATCTCTTGTATTGTTTTCCAGCAAGATATACAGGTAGTTGTAATCCAGAGTATTATTACATTAATTATAATTGATTTGGAATAAAGATCTAAGCTAGGGAATGCTATCCCATTACTGTCCCAAGCTCTAATGTGCCATTTATATGCAATCCTAGGTTTTAAGGGGAACCATAAAAATTTAAGTAGCACGGAATCTAATTTTTTTAAATAAGCTTTTGGGAGGGGTAGTATCAATGATTGTATATGAAACAAAATGTAGGTAAAACATTTTATTCCATCTTTTGATTAGTTTACTAATGGTGGTTATTAAATTAGTGTAGTTTAGTTCTCCAGCATGTTTTGATTGTTTCACAAACAAGGCTGAAATCCTTAGATTGGGTGATCCTTGTGCAGTTTGTCTTGTGAATGTGTAAAGTTCCATCAGGGCTGGATTTGTGACTGTCTTGTGGGTTAGGTATAGATCACTCCTTAATAGTTGGTAGAAGACAGAGTAAAGGGATCGAGCTTTTAGTCTAACTGCATAGGACATGTTTACACCATGTATTTTTTTTGTAAGGAACCTCTGAGGCCATTCCAGCTGGTGCAAGTGCCTGGTCAAGTGCATGCCAAAAGGTGCAGTGTACTAGATTATTGGTCTGATGAGGGCAGAGTACAGTGAGGCTATAACGTCCTTGGATCTGGATGGTATGCCTTTACTTATAATTTGTGCCACATAGAAAGACTTTCTCACCACTGTGCATACATGGCAGTCAAAGTTCAGGCTACTATGTATCTGTTTACCTTGATCTTTCACCCCTGAGTTCACTCTTAGGGGTGTGTTCTTAATTTGCATGGGTATTTGACTTCCCAAATGGTATGATTATGCATTTTTTTGCATTTAGTTTTAGACCATTGTTCTGGCACCAATCATTTGTCAGTCAGACCCTTCTGAAGGGTATCTACATCTTTGTGGAATTCAGTGACTATCCCCAACTTGCAGTCATCAGCAAACTTAGTCAACCAAAGGTTAGCCTTGACTTCAGAGAAGTAAATTCCAAACAGGAGTGGACCCAGCACTGAGCCTTGTGTTACACCACTAGTAACTGGCATCTTGCTAGATCTGGATTTGTCCTGTCCATGAGCCATTTGGCTGTCCGTCTGGTGACACAGGGCTTTATACCTAGTTTTGTGAGTTTATCTATATTACCTGAGTGGGGAATTGTATGAAATGCCTTAACCAGGTCAAGGTAGACAGTATGCACTGTTTTACCCTCATTCAGTGCCCTAGTGATTATATCAAGGAAGTCCACCAGAATGGTCAGGCATAACCATTCCTTAACAAATACAAACTGGGTTGGATCCAGTGTGTGGAGGTTTTCCATGTCATTATTTATCAAGTCTATGATTATTCTTTCCATGGCCTTGCATATAAGACCAGTCAAACTTTTAGGTCTGTAATTTTTGGATCTGTTGATGGTCCCTCTTGCTGCAGAGGAATGTCTGTTACTGACCTCCACTCCACAGGGATAAAGTCAGTCTGGAGGCTGTAGTTAAATAGAGATCCTAGTGGATCTGATAGGTCCTGTTTCAAGCTATTTAAGAGGTGCCCTGGAAAATTCTCGGGACCCACTGAAGCCCTGTTTTTAGCTCCAGAGAGAGCAGTGGTAAGCTGTTCTTTGGTGATAACTGGTAGGGGAATGGTAGAGTATATTTCTTGGGAGGCAACTGGACGTAATGGGGAGAAGAAATCTGAGCTGGATTTATCGGCCAACAGATTTGCTATATCTTCTGGTAGAGTAGAGCTGATGCCATCTACAACCAATTCTACACATTGATGGGTGTTGCCCTTAAGATTGCAGACATAACTGAAAAATGCCTTATGATTATTCTTAGTTTGGCAGGCTATTTTTGCTTCAAATCTTCTTCTTGAAGACTTGACTAGTCCCAGATTTGCTTGTTTAGAGTAATGAGGAAGCTTTTGCTCTGTTGTGCATATTCTCTCTTAATTCTAGACAGGATTTTCTTTCTTTTGTTATACGACCTATTTATACCAGAGGTCCACCAGGGTGACTTGTTTTTGCATTTTTTCCTAGGTTTATCTCAGTCTGGTATTGCCATTTCTATGTAGATGTTTACATGCTCATACATGGCTTTTATGTACACTTCCTTATAGGCTTCAGTGTTTTCTGGGTTTGGGAGAGCTTGGAAACTAGCAATGGTGTCATTTAA
>NC_056729.1:1642127221-1642167221 GCF_019279795.1 Protopterus annectens | reverse complement strand
AAACCCTGGATCTCAGGAAGCAGCTAGTTAACAGCTCATAGACATAATTCTCTGAGTTAACTGCCAGACTTCACAGATATCTAATCACAAATAAATTTATTGAGAATTTTAGACAGTAGACATATGTTGGCAATGGGCCTGGAAGATTTAACAGAACTTGGATTAGGGTATTTAAGATATAGAAGTGTATGTGTGTTTCATGTTGTATCAACAGTTGTCCTTAGTGTAAGGGGTTGTGTGATATATAGTTCTGAAATACTAGTGTCCCTTACCAGGGATATTAGTTAACTCTTCAGGGATATTAAATAATACTTGAGTTAGAAAAATGAAACAATAACATTGAATCACTCCAGCTTCACTAATGATTGTACTCAATTTCTTAGTCCGTTATGAAAGGCATAACTAAAATCTTTCCATCAATTTACACCCCTAGCAATGAAGGAAAGGAATAATAATCTTGAGATCTATACCCTCTAGCCTCTTACTTCACTGAAATTACAGTAAAATGGACCAAGACCCTACTTCTCAAACCCAACAATTCAGGATCTAATTCCAGCAAACTTCATTCCACCTTCCTAAGGATTGTGGCTGAAACAAAATCACTCAACTGCTTACTCGTATCTTTAGCCTCTCTCTCTCTCTCTCTCTCTCTCTCTCTCTCTCTCTCTCTCTCTCTCTATGATGCACAGCATGGATTTCACAATGCTTTCAGTACCTCTACTGCCTTATTAATGACCACTGATAACATTTATTGCATCTGAATGAGAAACATATTACTGCAGGTCTCTTCATTGACATGACAAAGAATTTTGAAAGAGTCAACCACAGCCCACTTCTCAACAAACTCAAAAGACTCAACTTTGGAGAGAACATTATTTCTGGTTTCAAAGTTATCGAAAAGACAGACTTTTCCAAGGGCAAAGCAATGTCTCATACTCTATTGCTGATAAATGTACTAGAGGTGTACTTCTCATCTCCTTATTTGTTAGTGATGTCCCACTGGAATTACTGAATCTTAAATTAATAATGTATCCAAATAATATGCTGCTCCTGCAGTCCAGTACTAATCAATCTGACCTGCAAACCAAGCTACAGGACAGTTCTCTTAAGCACCTGGTCCACTAGTAACAAGCTACTACTTAATCCTAAGAAAAATCAATGTCATGGTCTTTGCCTCATCTAAGGAATTACCCACTATCCCTCCTATTGTCATAATGCATCTTTATGGTAACACAGTGGTGCAGCGGTTAGCGTTACCACCTCACAGAAAGAGGTTCTGCAGTTTGATAATTGGCTGAGGTGCCTTCTGTGCAGAGTCTGCACGTCCTCCCTGTGGTTGTGTGGGTTTCCTCTGGGTGCTCTGGTTTGCTCCCACATCCCAAAGACATGCTGTAGGTGGATTTGGGTACTCTAAATTGGCCCTAGGCATGTGTGTGTCTGCCTTCTGTGGAAGGTTGGGCGCCGGGCTGGCAACTCGACACAGTAAAACTCCACTGTCAATCATAAGTGGACAGTTAATCCACTGTGGCCACCCCTAACCAGGAAAAGCCGGAAGAAGAATAACCTAATGACACTGAACACAGGTACTTAGGTCTAATATAAATTCCCTACCATTTCCTTTTCAAAACATACAGAATTTGTAACTAGTAAAGTCTTTGCTGAATTAACATTATGTTACAAGATCATTCACCCCCTTTTACCCACTGCTCACATGGCCGTAAATAAAAATATTTTAATACCCAAAACTAAATACGGCCTTCATTTTATCATTATGCATTCAGTCCACAATACTGCAGAATACAGACTGCTGAGAAAAGATCTGCAAGTTCATTCTATTATCACATGTCCAGATGCATCATTCTAATTTGTAAAGAATTCTTATAGGGCCTGTTTTGTACTAAGTACTCTAATTTTTAAGGTTCTAAAATACAGTCACTGCCTCCTTTAAAAGTGAAACTATCTTTACAAGAGAACCCTTATATACTCAGAAATACACCGGACAACAGTATCACTTTACCGAATCTACCTGCCACTGCTAGAACAATGGATAGTAACTTACCATCCCATATCAGAAATAACAGAATTTAAGAAACTTTTCTCATTCCCTTAACGTGTCATCTTATTAACAGATATTTCAAATGTATAAAGGACTTTATGCATTATATGTATGATAGCACTGTATGTGTGTGTGTGTGTGTGTGTGTGTGTGTGTGTGTGTGTGTGTGTGTGTGTGTGTATATATATATATATATATATATATATATATGGGTCTAGGACATTTCACTGAAAGCACAATTCACTGAAAACTCAATTCACTGAAACACATTTCACTGAAAGTTATATATGGCATTTTCCCCACTGTAGTGCGACCCTGTAGTTAGTATATATAGTAAGGGGGGGTGGGGGGCGTAGCCCCTGACATATTTGAAGTATATATTATGTTCGGAAAACAGTAATACACTGGAATTACAAGTATCCATGTATATAGTTCAAAATATTTAAAATATTTGGGGGTGCTACACCCCTACATCCCCCAATGTGGGGGGCGGTGTCCCCCACCCCCCTTACTATATATATACTAACTTCAGCGTCGCACTACAGTGGGGAAAAGGCCATATATAACTTTCAGTGAAATGTGTTTCAGTGAATTGAGCTTTCAGTGAAAAGTGCTTTCAGTGAAATGTCCTAGATCCATATATATATATATATATATATATATATATATATATATATATATATACATACAATGTTTTCTCTGATTGGAGTCTGACTGGATCTTTTAAGCTTTCCCTCTCTGCATCGAATCTTGCCATTATGTTCCATGTTTGGTATGTACTCATTTTGTGTACAATATATTTGACTAGAAAGACTGTGGTGTATATTCTGCTCTTTGAGCTCGGGAAGTTGCTGAAATGTGTCAGTACACCAGTCAACTCATCCGGTGATCAAACAGTAAATAAATAAGGAAAATAATAATAATAATAATAATAATAATAAATAAGATTTTGCAGTCCATGACATTTGGCATGATTAGTGTTTTGCATTAGCTTTTTTACCCCATAAATTAATACAGTTCTAATATAAACAACATGGATACCCAAATATTAATATCCTTTCTGCATAGATGGTATTGTTAGGAGGCCAAAAAAGTTATGATTCTTAATTTATGCTGCTGATGCAGTAAAAAATATCATTTGTATTATTTAGTAAATTGCAACCTTGCGTAGTCCTATTCTGTTTACTGGAAGCCATATTTTTAATGTGCTTTAATGATTTCATGCATAACATTTGTTGACCTCACTGGAACCTGTGGGGCATACAGGCCGGATGCTTCCTTAGAGATTACGCTGGTATAGCATTCTGTTTTACAGGATTGACAAGTTAAGAATTAAGAACTCTTGGGTGTTTGTTGAGTTAATTTTTGGCATGTTTGTTCGGTCAGCTTTTGCACATTGTATTTGCCTGTTATGTTTCTTACTGAAAAAACTTTATCTTCTATAGGTAGCAGGACATCATGTAAGACTGACAGGGCCATGGGTTTGTGTCAGGTAATGTTGGGGTCCATTCAGTTGTATGAAGTTCTGTGATTAATGCAGCTTCCTTAGACTCTGGGATAGATGGGGGTTTCAGAGACCATGACTAGACATTATTCACTTAAATTACAATGGGGGAACTGAACACCTCTTGTATTTGTCGTGGAGTTTAGACATTGTTACATCAGTTAGACTTCTTGTATTAGATTCCAGATATGTTCTGGTGGTCTTTCTTTTCAGTACTTACACCAAGTTATTTATTTCCTTAATTTACTCTTCACTGACCAGGTTAGTCACTAGGCCAGTGTCCTCATGTCAAGAGAGAATGAAGGTGGTACTTCTGCATGGAAGAAGTTTCGGAGGGCACTGGGGAGCTTTCCTTTCTTGACAAGTGACATGGTATCTTTCACATTGAACTATTTCTTTATTGACTTTTTCACCAGGTAAATAGACGGGGCTGCTGACCCTTTTCAGCAATAACCCAAGGTACCACCAATACAGGCAGAAGGAACCACAGTTCAGTGTCTCATCTGAAGGAGAGCACACTTAGGAGTGCAGCACCCCCAAATACTAAACAGCAGAGATGTCATTGAGTTCCTGGTGTGGGACAAGAACTCACCATCTTCTGGTGTTCAGGCATAAGAAATGAATGTGGTACTTGTTGAGCCAGACACTAATCAAATTTATGTCACATATTCATTGTAATTAAGTTTTTTTTTTTTTTCGGTACAAGCCAGTTGTAGTTGAGTTCTCCGACTAGAATAAGTATTTGTTGACCCCCAGTTATTCCCACTTTCTTGCCAACATGCAGTTAAGCAATGAAAGATAAGCCTAAAAAAGCCTGCACAGGATTATAATTGACAGATTCACAAATTCATAAATATTCCAAGGCCACTGTGTCTCATGACCATTCTTGTCTTTCCAGCACCCTCCCTTGTGCTATACCTCCTTTTTCTTGGAGGGTTATAGCTGTCAATGTTGTATCTTTTGGCTTTTCCCGGTTAGGGGTCGCCACAGCGGAACTCCGGTCTGCTAATGATTGGCAGTAGATTTTTACATACCGACTTGCCAGGCCTGATGCACAAACTTCAACGAAGGTACGCCCATTCACGCATGTCTCCACACAGAAGACGGTTTAGCTGAGAATCGAACAGGACAACGTCTCACTGTGAGGTGACAACGCTACCGCAGCACCACCACCGCAGCGATAGGGTTATAGCTGTCAATCCTGTAGCAAATTTGTGGATAACTGTCTCATCATCCAGTTTATGTTTAAAGGAAGATAATTAATTGCTATGCTTAGCATACAGGAGAAGTTTTATCCAGATGATTGGCAGGTACTGGGTTATAAAACTCTCCCTCCACATTGCTTTATTTACCTATTGATAACATTTAGGTTACTGGTTCTAATATTGGTGGATAAACTAGACTTGTAGAGAAACTAGAGGTCAAGGATGATCTGCTCATGAATGGAGTGGAAAACAAGACAAAGATCCTCTCTTAAAAGTCTGTAAGACACTAAATAAAGGGACAGAGTTTCCCCCATCTCTTGATAGCTCAATCACTTAAAGCCTGTGATCTTTTCTCTGATCAAAAAATAACAACAATTATAAAAACAACTACTAGACATCAGGGATACTATTATAAGCAACGTGCCTTAAAGTCACTAACGAGGATTTAAACCTTCTACCCTTCCACCTCCCAAAGAAGAAATGAGTGTGATGTGCCACCATTCACTACAGGGGCTTATTAAAATAAAAAACAAAACCAAACAAAACATAAGAGGTAATCAAATGCAAAAATTGGTGAGGGAGTAGGAGAGGATTCAAACCCTGCAGTCTTGCCACTGTAAACCTGAGCATTAACCACTACACTAACTGATAAATTAATACCCAGTTTTTTAACATATATTGAGGATCTCAGACATTATTTGATGGCTGCAACAGTTTGTGACATATGAGAAGAGGGACATGGAACATTATGTATACCACTCAATCTTGTGGCACAAGAAATCAAAACAGAGCCAAAATTAATGGTGGGACAAAATCAGGGATACATTTTAATTAGTCCTCTTACAAACTGAGAAAGTCATTAGTGTAAGAACTTTTGCACTACTGAAGGACAGCAAGTACGTACCTTTATGTCTGGCATTAATCACTCTCTGAAATCATTCATGATTTACAAGGGCAGGAAATGGAGACACTGGGGACATTTTCACAACACAAGAAAAGGTATGGTATATGTGCTATGTTTTTGTGTGTGCATGTGTTCACGTGTGCGCACACATGTGTGTGTGTGTGTGTGTGTGTGTGCGCATGTGCATGTGTGTGTGTGTGTGCGTGTGTGTGTGTGTGTGTGTGTGTGTGTGTGTGTGTGTGTGTGTGTGTGTGTGTGTGTGTATGTGTGTGTGTGTGTGTGTGTGTGTGTGTGTGTGTGTGTGTGTGTGTGTGTGTGTGTGTGTGTGTGTGTGTGTGTGTGTGTGTGTGTGTGTGTGTATGTGTGTGTGTGTGTGTGTGTGTGTGTGTGTGTGCGTGTGCGCATGTGCATGTGTATGTGTGTGTGTGTGTGTGTGTGTGTGTGTGTGTGTGTGTGTGTGTGTGTGTGTGTGTGTGTGTGAGAATGAAAGGGGTTATCAGCAGAGCCGTCACTGTTAACTATTACAAGAAGTGCTGATCTGTACCTGCAGTAGTTAACAAGTTTTCAGAGATATGCAAAGTAGCCAATAATGAGGTCTTTTCTCATTACGGTTCTGAATTGCAAAATACTACATCATGGAAATGGGAGCTTTTTTCTGCAGTCCTTAACATGAGCACTGGTGTTCTTAATGAAGCCAGGTAATGGTTTTGCAAGAATCACAAGCTATATGTACATACAGGCTGTAGACTCATATAGACGTTACACATAGGCGTAAGGCTGCCTTTTCAACAGCAGAGCAGCAGGCAAATATTGATCATTCTATTCATCAGTGAATTGTTTTCGAACATTCACATGTAGAAGCCATTTTGAATCTTCATTCTTAATTCATCGCACATTTTTGCTATAATGTTTCGGAGTGAGGAAAGAATGGAGGCTGAATTAATTGTAGGAAGAAGCGGGTGGAGGACTTTTAATAAAAGATTATCATACAGTAGATGCAACATCATGATAATGGAAGAGACAATTAGGTAAGGGATGGAAGAATCAGACTAGTAAGGTTTTGCATTAATAATGGTGGGTGTTAAAAATGGTATCTTTAACAAAGACTTCTCTACAAGTGACTGTTAGCCAGCGAGATGATACTAGCTGGCTTGTTGGAGGAAATGTGTAGTGAAGTTTCTTAAAATGGAGGAAGAGAAGGAGTTGTTGTACAGTATTATATCTAGATGTGTAAGAGGATAATTGATCTATTATTAAACATGGTTATTGTGGCCTCCTTTGTTGAGAAGATAAAATATTTATGCTACTTGAAGGGGTAAGATTATGGTATACAACCTAGTCTGAAACAGAGGAGAGACTCCCTAGATTTTTGAGGTGTAACTATTGCTGTTGGTCTGTGACTGAGGGTGGCTGGAAAATGTTTCCATTACTGAATATTTCTTATGGTAGGTAAGACGTTTTGCTGCCAGGGTGGAGAATAGGTGGGCCATTATGTTTAACCCAAGTCTGATAGGTCTAATTTTGAAAGGACAGCAGAGGACCCCCTAAGTTGGATGGATATGAGAAGAGAGAAGAAAGATATTGGAGTAAATGGGGCAACACAGAATTTAGGGGCTTAATAATAATAATATTAAGCTTGAAAAGGTTATTGTAAATTTAGTGATGGAAAACACAGACCCTTCTTCAAGAACGTAAGATGAGGACAAGAGAGGTGTGGAGGCTTCAAAGATGGGTATATCCGCAGCTAGATGTTATCTGTGTGAGGGGTAAAGAAAGGAGGGAGAGGGTGTTTTAGCTCTAGATAAAAAGGATGGGAATTTACTGGGTGTGCAGAACACTGTAGATGGATGATGGGAAAATGTCTAGGAAAGTGAGTGCATAATTTTTGGCTGTTGCAGACCAAATGAGAACAGGGGTATTATGATGCAGTGTTCAAAGACAGCTAAAAGTCTCAGGGAGGAGAAGAATAAGATACCTTTAAGCGGTGACTCTGTTCGAAGACAGCGAAAATTCTCAGGGAGGAGAGGAATAAGATACTTTTAAGGGGTGACTCTGAATTACTGCAGGTTCATGGGATGACAAACCGTTTTTCAGACTATGTAATTTCATAGGAAAGGCCAGTGTGAACACTTAGGGAAGAGAGAGAATATTTGAGGCTCACAGAAATTTTGGAGAGAAAGTTAGGGAAATGTGAAGCCATTTACATTTATTGGAAATGAGTACAGAAGGCAAGTAACCTTTATAAGAACTACGATCTGGACACACGTAGAAGGGAAGTTAAGAGTGTGTAGATTTTACTTAGGTAAAGATCTGATCATGCAATGTGGTGTTGCTGTGGCAACTGGAGGACAAAGACACAATACAAATTGGGCATGATGAAGATGGAATCCAGGAAATAAAGAGAGACAGAAAAAATAGTTGGCTTATGGAATGTCTAAGCAATTTCACAGGAAAATAAGAATACAGGGGTCAGCACTGTGACATGAAATGGCATTAAGTCTGAATGTTCAGTATGTTTAGTAGCAGAAGAAAATACAAGGACAAGACAGAATTAGTAGCAGTCAGTGGTTGTTACAGATGTGGCAAAAGGTTTGTATGTATGTAATATGGATGTTGCAGAGGTGGCAAATATTTGCAGGCAAGTACAGTCAAGAGGAGCAGAGGAGAAAATTAGAGTTTTAAAGGATAATGTTAAACAGTTATAAAAATCTCAAGGAGAGGCAGAGCTGGAGAGGAAGGTGGCAAAATGATAGGAAAGGTGGAAAGCTAATACAAAGTATTTGGTGTATCAGTTGAAGGAACAGATGATATAAGGATGGATCAGAGAGAGAGAGATTAAAGATAAAAGTATACAATGAATGGAGAATAATTATTCAAAAAGGTTTTAGGAGATTTTACACCAACCTACATATGAAAGTCCAGATATGGTAGAACTCTTCAGAGACTGGTATGAATTTATTTTATCGCCAGAGGACAGAATAGATATGCATTGTTCAGTAGGACAGAAGGAAGTAGTTGCAACAGCAGCACAGAACTGTTAAAAGGGTGGGGGTCAGTGCTGCCCCAGGCCCAAGCTGAGTGTGTTGAGTGCCGGGGTGTAGCATAGGTATTGCTTTATAAAGCTGCATGCTCCCTAAACAAACACCAGTACTCCAAGTCGTATCACTTAAAGACCCAGTCTGTGGCAATTGAAATGCAGCAAGCTGCTTGCTTCATTTGTCTTCAGCTTTGGGAAGATTTTTATTTATTTATTTAATTATTGCTTCTCAACTTTTGAGTTGGATGAAACCTCTTTAGGTCTTTGGGTGATGGAGAAATAACAGGACCAGACAAACTAGCTTTGGTTCTGCAGCAGTACAAATGAAAAGTTTAGAGCTGGAGGTCTAGATCAATTGTTTATGTTTATAAGCCAGTTACTTAGAGAGAGGAGGAGTTAAGAAAACTTGTATATCAGTATAGCAGGGATAAGATTATTCTTGAGTCGGTAAATAAAAGCAGCTTGACTGATCAGCAGAAGGAGAATGGAGATTCTCGAGATCCTGCTAATTTAGGAATGGAGATTCTCAGGATCCTGCTAATTTAGGAAGTGTCCTGGCATCATGCCACCCAACATTAGTTCCCAGTGCTTCTATCAAGTACAGACACTGGAGGGATCCCCAGGATAAACGTTCTATTATCCATCAACTCATCAAAGATTTCTCTTGAAGAGGGTCAGTGAGGTGCTCTGCTTGACATGTATGGAAAGTCTATTCCAGAGCATGGGCAGTCTCTGAGTGAGGAACCTGTCCCTCCAGCATGTTTGAGTGTGGTAATGAGGTTGAGGTCTCTGGAGCGTGTGATGCGGAGGGATTTGGATTTCTTTAGATGTAGCATTTCTAACAGAGCTGGGTCAGACATGGCTTTGTAAGTCAAGCAGAGATCGCCTCTTAGTAGATGATATGAGACAGAGAATAGCTGGAGTTTTTTCAGTCTGTCTATGTAGGACATGTGTTTAAGGCCTAGGATTCTCTTTGTGAGGTACTTCTGTGGCTTCTCCAGCTGTTGCAAGTGTCTAGTGAGGTGCATGCTAAATGGGGCATTATACTCAATGATTGGTCTAATGAGGGAAGAGTAGAGAGAGACAATGACCTCTTTCTTCCTGGATGCAAAACCCTTGGTAATGAGATGTGCTACATAGAATGATGTTCTGACCACAGTGGCAATGTGGTCATCGAAGGAGAGGTTGTTGTCGACCTGCGTCCCCAGACAGATCTCTTATAACACCTTCAGTGTTCAGTGGGCTCCCATCGATGTGGTAATTAGTGGGAACTGAATTTTTACCAAAGGGGATGATGACTAATTTTTGGCATTAAGCTTAAGGTCATAGTTTCTACACCAGTCATTGGTCTCAGTGAGGCTTTTCTGATGGATGTCTGCATCACTTGGAGAGTTAATAATGGCTCCCAGCTTGAAGTGGTCTGTGATCTTCGACAGCCAGAGTCCCTTTGTGTTGACCTGGACTTTTGAGAAGTAAATGCCGAATAGGAGAGGACTCAGAACCGATCCCTGTGGGACTCCACTCATGACTGGTCAGCAGTCTGACTTGGAGTCTGCTACTTTCACACTGTGTGTTCTATCTGTGAGCCAATTTGCAACCCACCTAGTGATATAGAGGTAGATGCCAAGTATGGTGAGTTTATCAATAATTCCCGAGTGAGGAATGGTATCAAAGGCCTTGTCCAGATTGAGGTAGGCTGTATGCACTGTCTTAACTTCATCCACAGCTCTGATGACTGACTCAAAGAAATCAACCAGGTTGAGCAGGCATGATCTAACATTCACAAAGCCAAATTGCCTGGGATCTAGAGTTTGGAGATTTTCTATATCTTTGTTAATCAGGTCCATGATGATGCGCTCCATAGCTTTACATATCAAACTCATCAGACTAATGGAGTGATAATTCCCAGAGTCTATAGTCACTCCCCCTTTCTGGAGAGGGATGACTGTAGCAGTGCTCCATTCAGTTGGGACAAAGTTAGAGGTGAGGCTGTGACTGAATAGGGCACAAAGATGTGGTGCCAGTTCACTTTGTAGTTCATGTAGAACACAGCCAGGATATTATCGGGTCCTATGGAAGCTGTATTCTTGACCTTGGACAATGTAGCTTTAACCTGTGCTACAGTAATGCTGGGTACCTGGCATTCTTCCGGTATTGTGATTGGTCCTTTGTGGGTGGAGGGAGGGGTAAAGTTGGCACTGAATCTGTCGGCCAATATGTTGGCAATATCTGTTGGCTCAGTATAGGTGGTACCATTGTGCAGTATCTCAGAGCAAATCTAGGTATTGCCATGGAGGTTCTTGATATAGCTGTAGAAGGCTTTGTGATTGTTTTAAGTGTTTGCTGCAATTCTGCCTTCATAGCTGGCTTTAGAGGATTTGAGGAGGGATCTCAACTTTTTGTTGAGGCTAATAAGAGAGTTTTTCCAGTCTTGGGACTTCACTTTTTTCTGCAAAAGTTTCTTCCTTCTGTTGTAGAGTTTATTAATGGCAGGGGACAACCAGATTGGCTTCCTTTTTTTGGAGGAGAGTGTCTTGGTTCTGTTGGGTATGGCTAGTTCCATGCATTTGTGTACATGTTCATACAGTGCATTGGTGTATGATTTGGCAGTCATGCAGCTATTTTCCATTGGCATGGGAGCCTTGAAGTTAGCCACCTCTATTTTGAGGAGTCCAAAGTCAGCTTTGGAGAAGTTTTTCAAGGTGGTTACCTTTGTGGGGGGTGTGGGTGAGATGTGGATTTCCATGGTGATTAGTTTATGGTCGGCTCTGACAAGGGAGGGATTAACTATTGGTGTAGAGCAATGGTCACCCATGTTAATAATAACCAGGTCAAGGATGTTGCTTCCTCTAGTGGGGGTCAGAATGAGCTAGTCCAGGGCATTGGAACTGATGAATTGCAGGAGGCATTGGGCCAGTGTATTGGTGCTTGAGTAGTTTTCCCAGTTGATGGAGGGGTAGTCCAGATTTGTCCAGATTGAGGTAGGCCAATGGAAAATAGCTGCAATGCCAATGAAAAATAGCTGCAAAAAAAAATTCTTTACTTTATCTATCTTCTGTTTTAATTTTTGTTTTTACTCATAGTATTTGATTCTAGCCTAAATTTGCTAAATAACTCAGTATAACTCTACCTTTTAACATTAATATTGTAACAAATTTTATTTTATTTTAATTATACTTTATTGTATTTCTTTGTCATTGTTGCTGCTCGGAGCTTTTCTCCCCGGGCCTCTACTGAAAATGGACATATATCCAGTTAGACTAGCCTGGTCAACAAATGTAAAATAAAATAGTTGAAGTCTCCTAGTAAGAGAGTGTTGGATTGGACCTTGATAGATTCCAGGGTGCTTAGGAATGTGGAGTGAGCGTCTAGGGACCTGGTTGGGGACCTATAGGTTCATAGGTTCTTAGGTTCATAGGTAGGTACTAGGCTATTGGCCCTAGTATAAGCCTAGCCAAATGTACCCTGGCTTTCACCACCCAAGAAAATTATTTTCCTGTGCCACTGTCGAGCAGAGCCACAGAAGTGATCCCCAGGGTGAATTTCCCATCTCCCATCCAATCATCAAGATTTTTCTTGAAGAGTGCTATTGAGGAGCTTTGTTTGATATAGATAGGTAGTTTCTTCCAGAGTATGGGAAGTCTCTGGGACAGGAATTTATCCCTCCAGCATGATCTGTTTATTGTGGTGATGAGGTTTAGGTCCCTAGAGCATGTAGCTCATAGGGATTGGGATTTCTTTAACTGGAGCATGTCTAAAAGCTCTGCGTTTGACAAAGCTTTGTGTGTTAGGCAGAGATCGCCTCTGAGTAGGCGATATGCAACAGAGTACAGCTGCAGTTTTTTGAGACGGTCTGCATAGGGCATCTCTTTGAGGCCGGTAATCCTCTTTGTGAGGTATTTCTATGGCCTTTCCAGTTATTGTAGATGTCTTGTGAGGTACATACCAAAAGGGGCATTGTACTCTATAATGGGTCTAATGAGTGACGAGTACAGGGAAACAATGACCTCTATTTTCCTGGATGAGAAACCTTTTGTGATGAGGTGTGCCACATAGAAGGATTTCCTGACTACTGTGGCAATGTGATTATCAAAGAAGAGACTACTGTCCACCTGTGCCCCAGGGTCTCTTATCACACTTTCGGTGTTAAGTAAACTACCACCTATGTGGTAGTTCATGGGTACTGAGTTTTTACCAAAAGGGATGACAATGCACTTTTTGGCATTGAGCTTGAGGCCATGGCTTTGACACCAGGCATCTGTCTCAGCGAGGCCCTTTTGTAGGATGTCCACATCTTTTGGAGTTTTGATTATGGCTCCTAGTTTGCAGTCATCTGCGAACTTTGTTAGCCAAAAACCTTCTGTGTTGGCCTGTACTTCAGAGAAGTATATACCAAACAGGAGAGGACCCAGAACTGAACCCTGTGGTACTCCACTAGTCACTGGTCTGAAGTTGGATTTGGAGTCTGCTACTTTCACAGTGTGGGTCAGTGAGCCAGTTGGCAACCCATCTTGTGACATAGGGATTTATACCTAGTTTAGTGAGTTTATCTATAATTCCAGAGTGGGGGATGGTGATGAAAGCCTTGGCGAGATCTAGATAGGCTGTGTAAACCACCTTACCCTCATCTACGGCTTTGGTGACTGCTTCAAAGAAGTCTATCAGGTTTAGGAGACATGATCT
This sequence comes from Protopterus annectens, assembly GCF_019279795.1. NCBI lineage: Eukaryota > Metazoa > Chordata > Ceratodontiformes > Protopteridae > Protopterus > Protopterus annectens. Next base: position 1,642,153,832 of record NC_056729.1, on the reverse strand, counting down.
GCCTTTTACAAACCCGAACTGGGTGGGGTCCTGAGTTTGGAGATTACCATTATCATTGTTTATAAGTTCCATGATGATACGCTCCATAGCCTTGCAGACCAGGCTTGTTAGGCTAATGGGGCGGTAGTTTCCAGGGTCTGTGGTGGCTCCCCCTTTGTGGAGAGGGATAACTGTTGCTGTGCACCATTCAGTGGGCACATAGCCTGAGGTGAGGCTATGATTGAACATGGCACTTAGGTGGGGTGCCAGTTCGTTCTGTAGTTCATGTAGAACACAGTCTAGGATGTCGTCAGGTCCCATGGATGCTGTGTTCTTGGCTTTGGATAGTGTGTTTTTTACCTGTGCGGCCGTTATTACAGGAACTTTGCATTCGTCTGGTATAGAGATGGACCCTTTAGGGGATGACAGAGGGGTAAAGTTAACACTGAACCTATCTGCCAGGATGTTGGCAATATCAGTTGGTTCTGTATATTTAGTGCCATTGTGCTGTAACTCAGAGCAGATCTGAGTGTTGCCATTGAGATTCTTGACATAGCTATAGAATGTTTTGTGCTTGTCTTTAGAGTCAGTGGTGATTTTGTTTTCATAACTAGCTTTGGAGGATTTTATGAGGGATCTCAGCTTCTTACTGAGGCTGACCAGGGAGTTTCTCCAATCATGGGATTTTACTCTTTTTTGCAACAGTTTCTTTCTTCTGTTGTAGAGTTTGTTTATGGCAGGGGACCACCAGATTGGCTTCCTTTATTTTGGAGGATAGCATCTTGGTTCTGTTAGGGATTGCATGATCCATGCACTTGTGTAAGTTCTTATAAGGTGCATTTGTGTAGGATTCAGCAGTCATATATCTGTTGTCCATCAGCATGGGTGTCGTGAAGTTTGCCACTTCTGTCTTAAGAAGCGTGAAGTTGGCTTTGGAAAAATGTTTTACTGTGGTTTCCCTAATGGGGGGTGGGGGAGGGATGTGGATGTCTAGGATGATTAGCTTGTGGTGGGATCTCACCAATGAGGAATTGACCTCTGGTGTGGAGCACCGGTTGCCCATGTTGGTAATAACCAGGTCTAGGATATTGCTGCCCCTGGTGGGGGTGTGGATAAGTTGATCCATGGCATTTGAATTTATGAATTCCAGAAAACGTTGAGAACAAGAGATGGTACATGAGTAGTTTTCCCAGTTAATGGCAGGGTAGTTGAAATTGCCCATTATTAGGGTGTTAGGTTGTACTCTAATATTTCCAGTGTATTAAGAAATGAGGAGTGTGAATCCTGGGGCATGGGGGGGATCTATAGCAGGCTATGACCTGGATTGTCATCTTACCGAATGTTAGTTGTACCTGAAGTATCTCTAATGCATTATGCTGGGTTACTAGTTTGAAGGTGTCATAGTTAATTTTTTACTGTGTTTAGATAGAGCTGTATTTATGATTATTCTTAATCAATTATTAAGTATTTATTTATTTTTTGTTATGAATGTCAGATAGTAATATTTGACTTATTGATTTGTCTATTGTTGTTTTTTAAAAAAAAACACTATATTTAACTGCCTCAATAAAATTAGTGACAATTTTAAAACATGGCAGGCAATATCAACAGAGCACACCATGATAGGGCTATGCTGCTCATTTAATAGTTTTGATGTTTAGCTTTGAATGCATATAATGCGACAAGTATTCTTTATGAATATATATACATATTTTGGTTTTATGATTACTACATCAATGAGTGATTGAGGCAGTATATGAAATTTTGTATTAATATTTATAGAGAAACTATGCACTTAGCACTTTAAAAGTTGTGTTGAAGCATTTGATCAATGATAGTTTTGCTTTAAACATTTAATTGGTTTAGTAACTAATTAATGATAATTGATTTTGATATATAAGAACTTGAAAATGTTTGTTTAGTAGATCTGAAGAAGCGTGCAGTAGGCACGCGAAAGCGCTTATCCATCTTCTGTTCCATGGTTAAATAAAGCTGTATTTGATTTTTATGAAGACGTTTCTTTTCATGGTGACTTCGACAGCTTGCTTTTGATTTTAATTTGCTCTCTCACTTGGCTGTTGAGTGCTTCGGGAGGTGTGTGGTATTATTTTAAACTAGTTTGAAGGTGTGCATAACCTTTATGAATATGGAGACACCACCGCATTTGGAGTTTCAGTCCATGTTTCTGGGCTGAAAGGTGTGAATGAGTTATAGCCTGGTAGTGCAGGGGTGCTTTCTGTGCTTTAAACCAGGCCTCTGTTACAGTACAAATGTCGATGTTTTCCATTTTAAGGAGTGCTTCAAGCAAGTGCATCTTGAGATGTAGACGTCTAGCATTGAGCAGTATGACCCTCAGATTGCATTTATTTATAGCTGTTACAGTGGTAATTTGGTCTTTGGAATACTGCCTAAAAAAGGCACTATAGGGGTGGCAAGAGCCTTAACCAGTACCCGGAAATCCAGGGGTGACAAATGCAGGACATCTCTGGCAAAGCTTTGAGGTCTTTCAGCCATGTCATCCTAAGCAGACAGATACGGGATCCCCTTAGAATGACAACAGAAACTAAGCCGGTTGTCAAAGTCAAACATTTTTTGTTTGTACTGCAGTATCATTCTGGGTGACGGCAGGATATTGCTCAGGTCTAGTGTCACACCTGCCTGGGCCAGATAATCTGAGATCTCCACTATGTCTCTTTACATGTAGTCGAGGGAGGTGCATCTCAGGTCATTCACACCCACATAGACAATGACAGTCATACTTGTACTTGTTGTGAAGTGACCTGAGTGCATGTGTTATGTGTCGGATTTTGGCACCTGATCGATAGCTGACTGTTACCTTCTCCTTATTCAACCTAGTGAGTGGGATATCTGTGTGCCTCACAATTAAGTCATCTATGATTAGTGTATTGGGCAAGGTGTTTAGCCTTAGGGGCTTAGGTTGAGGGGCACACTGTGGAGGTGAGCTATGTGTCCTGCAGTTTGTGCTGTGTTGTGGTGGTCGAGTGCATTTCTGCCTTGGAGGTCTCTGCTGTTTGGGTAAATTTCTATTAAAAGCCTCCACAAAGGTGAGTGTGTAGTTTGTGTCTTTATGTGAGAGCTGTGATAGTGGGTGTTCTGGAGGACTATGTGTTCCATGTGGTGTGGTACAGGTGAAAAAATATTATATGGCTCTTACTTGCTTCTTGCTTCTTGCCTGGATGGATTCTTGCTAAAATTCAAAGTCTGATTATATTTGCATTCACAGTCTGTTGCATACAGAAACTTGCAGAATATACACTGATGAGAGAATATACTTTGCAGCACTTGTCTTTAAGAGCAGTAACCAATAACTTTTATAATAAATAAAACTGGACAAACGTTGCAGCTTAAAAGTACTGTTCCAACTTTACTTCTCATATAGTACAGATGATGTGAGAGATATAACATTTACCTTGGGACTTGTGTCCCTACCAAACCTCTCTCCCATAGCTGGATTTATACAGCTCTTTATATACAGTTTTAGTCCTGTAGAAACAATACTAAGCTTCCTTGTTTAACAATGTCTTGTAAGAGACCAGCTTTTCTGACAGTGTGAATATCCTGTAACAGTGTCCTGATGTCCATGTAGAAAAACATATTTTTGAGGAAACACATTGTTCTGTATTCTATTTGGAAAATTGCTTATCCTGTAGAAACAATACTAAGCTTAACATATGAGCATATGTTCTTATGCCAATGCTGATAAGCATATCCTGTTTTTTATGCAGAAAAACATATTTTTGAGAAAACACATTGTCAGAGATCAGCTTTTCTGACAGTGTGAACATCCTGTATTTTATTTGGATCTTTGTATAAAAAACATCTGTTATCCTGTTTTCCATGCAGAATAACATGTCATTGTTCTTTAAAAGCAGATTTTGCATTTTTGTTCTTGCATATATCCTGTTTTGAGTCTGTAAGGGAAAAATGTCCATTCTTTAAAAGCAGATTTTGTATTTTTGCTCTTGCATACATCCTGTTTTGAGTCTGTAAAAGCAGATTTTGTATTTTTGCTCTTGCATACATCCTGTTTTGAGTCTGTAAGGGAAAAATGTCCATTCAGCAGATTCCTTTTCCAAGCCATGGTCATTTAGCATGACTGCTGATCACATATTACTTAAACTTTGTTTCTGCATTTAAGCAAGCCTTTTCTTTCAGCATATTTACAACATAATTAATTTCAGATTTATATTCATAAAATCTAACAACAGGTGTTGACCTTCTCCTCTTGACCAGCTAGTCTGGTCTTGGCTGGAGAGTGCATAGCTTCCAATTTGGTGATATAAGCTTATCTCCCAGAGTGTTGGGAGGAAGGAAGAGAGGGTTGTCTGTGTATATGAGGCAGTTGCTACACTGCCTCAGAATGCCCAAGTACATCAGGTTAATAGGAGAAAGCACAGGAAACTGCCCTTTAATCATGCCAGGAGGGGTGGTCATAAATACTAAGTACTGGAACTATTTCCATGAAGAATGACTAGTGCTGATGGCACTTAGGTGTGCTACAATAATTGCTACAAAAACCTGTTGAAGTTTTACAAAAGGTAGCTTTGAATTCTTAAACAGATTCTATTAAAATTAGATCCTGTATTGACAAATGAAGGCTATTGTTAAATGTTGTTGTTTTAAACAAAAAAGAAGGAAAGTTTAGAGCTGGTGTGGTATAAAGTGACATCCAGAAGTCCTTTGATACTAGCAACTGGAACATTATACTTAATTGTCTGCCTCTCATTCTCTTCATTCATCAATCCCTCAAAGTGCTCTTTCCATCTGCTCAACACACTCTCCTTGCTTGTGAGTACATTTCCCTCATTATCCTTTATCACCCTTACCTGCTGCACATCTTTACTAGCTCGGTCCCTCTGTCTAGCCAATCAGTACAGGTCCTTTTCTCCTACCTTAGTGTCCAACCTTTTATACAACTCTTCATACGCCTTATCCTTAGCCTTCACCACCTCTCTCTTTGCCATGCACCTCATCTCCTTATACTCCTGTCTACTTTCTTCATCTCTTTGACAATCCCACTTCTTCTTCGCCAACCTCTTTCTCTGTATACTCAAATGATTTATAAAAATCAGTGCATACCAAGATTATATATTCCCTGTTCCAAAGGAGGGATGGGCCTCCTTGAAATTGATTACATATGGAGATCTAAAATCATGGGACTCTACACATATCTGCTGACCTCACCAGACACAAATGCAGTGAATGTTTTGAAACATGAGGAGAATAAATCTGAGATGACCTCCCTGCTTAACTTAGCAGAAGCATATTGGCCTCAAGCCGGAATGGAAATCAAACCAGAAGTAGATAAAAATCAGGCAGCAACTGAATATGCTAAAAAAACAAAAGAAAGAATATAAGGTGAAGGATCAAATGAAAAGGCAAGAAATATGGAAAATGCATAAATACAGTTGCAAGTATAGAAAACTTCTGGAAGAACCTCATATTGATCAGGAATGAACACAGGAATGGTTAAGGAGAGGTAAATTCAAACCAAGAGATGAAAGGTTAATATTGGCGGCACAAGATAGTGGGCTACGTACATGCTAGTTTACAATGTCCATTGAACATGTGGGAGAAACAGACAAATGTAGGTTCTGTAAAACAGAATTGGAAACTGTCACACACCTTGTTGCTGGTTATGATATACTAATGGCAGAAGGACTGCATACTGAAAGGCATAATAATGTGGCAAGACTGCTGCACTGGGGATTGTTCAAACATTTATTTATTTATTCATTCATTCATTTCTAGTTTGATGACCAGGGAAGTCCACTGGGTCCAGGGAGCCCATTTTCAGTGCAGGCCCAGGGAGAAATGCTCCATAGTACAAAATACAGATAAAGATCCAGAAATGTTATAGTCAAAACAGTTTCAAATATAAATACACAACAAAGTGAAAGATAACAAAAACATTTTATTTACAACATTTTCTTAGAACAAAATAATCTATGGAATAGCAGATACTGAGCTTGACCTCTAGTTATAGTAACCTTGAATCAGAAGAGGTAAGAGAGTTAGGTAGGTAGGTAAGAGAGCTAGGTAGGTAGGTAAGAGACCTAGGTAGGTAGGTAAGAGACCTAGGTAGGTAGGTAAGAGAGCTAGGTAGGTAAGTAAGAGAGCTAGGTAGGTAGGTAAGAGACCCAGGTAGGTAAGTAAGAGAGCTAGGTATGTACGTAAGAGACCTAGGTAGGTAGGTAAGAGAGCTAGGTAGTTAGGTAAGAGACCTAGGTAGGTAGTATGCAGTTACATTTCCATTTAGAGGAGAGGTAGGAGTGAAGCTTAGTTTTAAAGTTATCTTTGCTCTGTGTTGTCCTTAGGGAGGAGTGGAGAGAATAACATTTTCTGGCTAAGGAAAAAGAGAGGAGAAGTTGTCCTGTGGGTCGCTTAAGTTTATGGACAGTAATGAAGTGTTGGTGCTCAGATCTGAGTGTTCTATTTGGGATGTATGGGGTAGGGTGTTAGTGAGTGCGGGGCATGTGGTGGGGTTGAATATTAGCCTGTGGGCTGTAGTACGTTGGAGGTAGTCCAGATAGTTTGGGAGTTCTAGCCATTTAGAGAATGGAGGGCACTACAATGATGGGAGAAAATTTTGTTGTAACAATTTTCAAGTTTGGAAGAGATGGCAGAAGATAGGTTGGTTAGTAAGGGGGTCCCATACATGAAGGAGGGAAGTAGAGGCAAGTGTGTGTCTGGTAGAAGGAGAGAGGAAGTGGTTGTTTCTGTATAGCATGACAAGTTTTTGGTGTTTTTTTTATATTTAGCTGTATGTGGGTGTCAGACTTTAGGTGTCATCTATAGTTACACTGAGTAACTTAGTAAAGGGAATTACTTTGATAGGAGAGATGTTTTGGCTTAGGACTTGGAAGAAGCTTTTATCAAAAGGAAAGGATTTTGAGAGTGGGAATATTAATATTTCAGATTTATTAGCATTCAGAGAAAGGTGGTTTTGGAGCATCCAGGTCTCTGTGGTTGAGAAAGCAGTCTGAGTCTTAGCTAGACATTCAGGGAGGTTGGTGACGGAACAGACTAAAGTTGAGTCGTCTACATATTGCATGACTTTGGCATTGGGGATGGCAGAATGAAAAGTATTGATAAAGATATTGAACAACATTGGGCCGAGAATGGATCCCTGGGTTACACCTGTAGGAGTGAGTAGAAAAGGTAAGATGCCTTTTCTCCATTTCACAGCCTGAGATCTGTTAGACAAGTAACTTGAGATAGGGTGTTTTGGGAGAGATTTAGGTTTGAAAGATGGCTCAGAAGATGGGTATGGGAAACAGTATCAAATGCTTTGGAGAGATCTAACAGTACTGTCGATATTATGTTTCCAGAATCATGGGCTTGATTGACTGTATCTAGAAAAGAGCTGTTATAATGCTGTGGTCAGGTCTGAATCCATGTTGGGTTGGAGTAAGAAGTTGGTTTTCAGCTAGAAAAGGCATACGTTGGAGGAGAATACATTTTTCTAGGATCTTGGAGATTGGGGAGAGGATAGCTATGGCATGGAAGTTGTAGATATTAGTGTTTTGACTCCTTTGTGGAGAGGAAGAATATATGCTGTCCACCAGAGTTTGGGGAGATAGGATTCCTGCATGGATCTATTGATTAAGATGCTAATAGGTAGTGTGATCTCATCAGCAGCAAACCTGAGAAAGAATGAGGGAATGTGGTGTTGAAGTGGCTGAAAAACACTGGAAACATGAGCCACAAAATATCATAGAAAGTGATGAAGTCTACACATGAGCCACAAAGTATCATAGAAATTGACGACGTTTACACATGAGCCACAAAGTATCATAGAAAGTGATGAAGTCTACACATGAGCCACAAAGTATCATAGAAAGTATCATAGAACGTGATGAAGTTTACATATGAGCCACAAAGTATCATAGAAAGTGATGAAGTTTACACGAGCCACAAAGTATCATAGAAAGTGATGAAGTCTACACATGAGCCACAAAGTATCATAGAAAGTGATGAAGTTTACACATGCGCCACAAAGTATCACAGAAAGTGATGAAGTCTACATCACATGGGATCACCCATTATCAGCAGTTCAAAAGATAGATGCTAGAAAACCGGATATAGTAATCCAGAAAAAGAAGAGAAAAGTAGCATTGATCATTGAAATCCCCACACCCAGTGACTACAGTGTCCTGCACACAGACAGACTCAAAGATATAAAATATCAGGATTTGCAAGCAGAAACAAGAGCAATGTGGAAGAAAGATACCCACATAGTTACAATAGTAGTAGTAGCAATGGATCTTATAAAAAAGAGTCTAAAATCTTATTTAGATACGCTACCAATACATGTAACTCCATACGAATTACAGAAGGAGTCATTACTGTCACATTGTGGGTGCTGTGAACAGCACTTTTGGCTGACATCACAGAGTGAAACAATACTAATTTCATGAACTTTAACCATGCTTTGACTTAGGAATGGGGTCCATTCCTGTCATGGTATTAGAAACCCAAAAGATATGGAGAAATTAAAAAGGAGCACAGGTAAAACCCCAGGGATGAATTTGTTATTCCCCATCCAGTTATCCTGATTATACTGGAAGAGTGTCAGTGAAGGGCTCTGTTTGACTAGGGTTGGAAGCTTATCCCTAGGTAGGGAAAGCCTAGGGGAGATGAACCTGTCTCTCCAGCAGGTTCGGTTAATGTTGCTTCTCATGTTGAGGTTGCTAGAGTGAGTGCAGTCAGTAGCATTACTCTTCTTAATGTGTGGCAGTTCCATCAGGGCAGGGTCTGTGATTGCCTTATAGTCTAGGCAGAGGTCACCCCTGAGTAGTCTATAGGACACAGAGTATAGTGACAGGGATTTTAGTCTATTGGCATAGGACAGGTGTTGTATACCTTGAATTTTCTTTGTGAGGTACCTCTGAGGTATCTCCAATCGCTGGAGGTGCTGGCAAGGTACATACCAAAGGGCACATTGTAGTCTATAATTGGTCTAATAAGGGAGGAGTACAAGGGGGTTATAACCACTTTTTTTCTGGAGGCAATGCCCTTATTGATGAAATGGACAATTTAAAAGGCTTTCTTTATCACTGTGGAAACATGATGGTTGAACGAGAGGTTGCTATCAACCTGTGTACCCAGGTTTTTTTACCATGGATTGGGTACTTAAGATGAAGTTGTTAATGTGATATTTTGCAGGGATGTCTCCCTTGCCAAAGGTGATGATGGTGCACTTTTTTTGTGTTCAGCTTGAGCCTGTGGCTTTGGCACTAATCATTGGTTAGTGTAAGACCTTTCTGAAGGGTGACAATGTCACTAGGGGATTCAATAATCATGACCAGCTTGCAGTCATCTGCAAACTTTGTTAACCACATTCCTTTTGTTTTTGAGCATACTTCTGAAAAGAAAATTCCAAATAATAGGGGTCCCAGCACCAAGCCATGTGGTACTCCACTGGTTACTGGTCTGGAGGTGGGCAAATAGTTCCCTACTTTAACTTTGTGTGTTCTATTGGTGAGCCAGTTAGCAACCCACCTAAATATATACTGGTTTACTTTCAGTTGGGTAACTTTATGAATGATGCATGAGTGGGGAATAATGTCAAAGGTCTTCACTCAGTCTAAATAGGCTGTGTGCACAGTTTTGCCTTCACCCAGGGCTTTGGTGAGTGTCTTGAAGAAGTCCACCAAGTTCAGTAGGCACAATCTCCATTTGACAAAACCAAACTGGGATGAGTTCAGGGTTCGGAGGTCACATTTATCCTTTTTGATGAGGTCCTTGATGATGATTCTCTCCATGGCCTTGCATATGAGGCTGTTCAGAGACATTGGTGTGTAATTCCTGGGAACCAACCTGGGATGAGTTCAGGGTTCGGAGGTCACATTTATCCTTTTTGATGAGGTCCTTGATGATGATTCTCTCCATGGCCTTGCATATGAGGCTGTTCAGCATTGGTGTGTAATTCCTGGGAACCAACCTGGGATGAGTTCAGGGTTTGGAGGTCACATTTATCCTTTTTGATGAGGTCCTTGATGATGATTCTCTCCATGGCCTTGCATATGAGGCTGTTCAGAGACATTGGTGTGTAATTCCTGGGAACCAACCTGGGATGAGTTCAGGGTTCGGAGGTCACATTTATCCTTTTTGATGAGGTCCTTGATGATGATTCTCTCCATGGCCTTGCATATGAGGCTGTTCAGAGACATTGGTGTGTAATTCCAAACTGGGGCCAACCTGGGGTGAGTTCGGGGTCACATTTATCCTTTTTTGATGAGGTTTGTGATGATTTCTCTCCATGGCCTTGCATATGAGGCTGTTCAGAGACATTGGTGTGTAATTCCTGGGGTCAGCAGAGGAGTCCCTTTGTGGAGGGGGATGACAGTGGCAGTTTCCCAATTTGCAGGAACATACCCAGTGCTTAGACTATGGTTAAAAAGGGCACTCAGCAGTGCTACTAGTTCCTGCTTCAGGTGCTTAAGACTGCAGTCAGGTATGTTGCCTGATCCCATAGAGGCCATGTTTTTTGCCTTGGAGAGGGCATTAATGTCTTGTTCCTTAGAGATTTCTGAAGGAGGACTTGTCAGAACAATGTTTTGTGGTATACTGGGTGGTGACTGGGGGTGGGGTTCTCACTGAACCTATCTGCCAACAACTTAGTAATATCACCAGGTTCAGTATATGTTGTGCCATTTATAATAAGTTCAATGCAAATCTGGGATTTACCCTTTAGGTTGCAGATGTAGCCAAAGAATGCCTTGTGGTTATGTTTGGCTAGCGTGGCCAATTTAGATTCATAGTCTACTTTGGATTTTTTCACCAGGTCTCCAATTTGCTTATTTAATCCAATAAAGGAGTCCTTTGAGTTTGAGGACCATTGTCTATTGCTTTTAGATAGCAATTTCTTTTTCCTGTTATACAGCCTGATTATGGCAGATGTCCACCAAACAGGCTTGTTCTTACATGAGGAACTTAGTTTTATCCTGTCGGGTGCAGCTGAGTCGATGAAACTGTGAAGATGTTTATACAAGGTATTGGAATAAACCTCTGCAAAGGTATCCTTGCCATCAGAAGGGGTAGAGGCTAAGAAACTAGCAATATCATCTTATAAGAGAGTATAGTTTGCTTTGGAGATATTTTTAAGTTTAGTTCCAGCTGGGGGAGGATCAGACACAACTATTACTTCTAGTATGACTGACTTGGGGTCATATCCCACTAGAGATGACTGTACACTTGGGATGGTGCAATGATCATTCATGTTCATGAGAACCAGATCCAGGATGTTTGAACTCCTGATAGGGGTGTCTACTAACTGGCCCAGGGCACTGGAGTTAACAAAGTTCAAGAATATCTGGGTGAGCACATTGGTACATGTGTACTTAGACCAATCTACCGATGGGTAGTTGAAGTCTCCCAAGAACAGGTTGTTTGGTGGTATATTGAGGGAGTCTAGGAGGTCCAGGTAGCAACTGTGGATGTCCTGGTTCATGGAGGCGGTCCTATAACTGGTGTTCTACCTACAAAGAGTTGTACATCAAGAATTTGGAGGGACTCATTTAGATGTACCAATCTGGAGGAGTATTTGTCTTTAATGTTGTTGTTGTTGTTGTTTTGTCTTTCGGCTTATCCAAGTTAGGGGTCGCCACAGCGGAATTATTTGTCTTTAATAAAAATAGATATTCCTCCTCTTTTGGATTTCCTGCTCTTGTCTGATTCTCTGAATGAGTGGAAGGCATTGTAACCCCTGTATAGCCAGGATGCTTCCTGCAGCCTTGAACCAGGTTTCTGTGACTGCACAGATGTCAGCATCCTCCAAGGCGAGGGCAGCTTCCAAAATGTGTATTTTTAGGTTGAGACTCCTATCATTTAGCAGCATAACTCTGGTGTTGGTTTTTGAGGAAGATTTTATATTGGAAATTTTGTACTTGTGACATAGCCTAAAAAGGCAGTATGGGAGAGGAAAGAGCCTTTGCCAGAAGCTGAAAACCAAGGAGTGACAGGTGGAGACCATCTCTGGCAAAGCATCGAGGTCTCTCAAGCATGTCATCCCAGGCAGGCATGAACTGGATTCCCTTAGAATGAGACCAGAAGTTCAATGGCTGAAGTCAATCATCTTTTGCTTGTGTTGTGGCATCATGTTGGGAGATGGTAGTATGCTGCCTAAGGCTAAGGATAGGATATACCTAGTAAAAACCTTCAATCAAATAAACTGAAAAACAAAGAAGGCCACATGTAGATGCACTAAAAACACAGTTTAATTATCCTGGTACCTCAGCCTTTCGCCTTCAAGGGATAACTAGTACAATTCACACAACAAAATAAATATTCACATCAATTAAATCATTATTCAATTAACATTTAAACTACCAGATATTTAAAGTGACTAGTGCCATGAATGAATTACATCATAACATTTTACATACCCCACATAGAAGTTTTAAAGCTACTAAAGTGCCCACTAAATAGTGCCCCATCCAACACGTCAAATCAACAACTAAAAAAACTAAAAATTAAGCATAACCTCCTGGTTTGAACCCCTAGGGGAAAGAGTGCCATAGTTGAAAATGAATGTAGCTTTAAAAATTCTATGTGGGGTATGTAAATGTTATGATATAATTCATGGCACTAGTCACTTTAAATATCTGGTAGTTTAAATGTTAATTAAATAGGGATATACCTACCTGGGGCTCATAATCTGAGAACTCAGTTATGTTGTTCTTCATGTAGTCCAGACAGGTACACCTCAAGTTGCTCACACCAACATGTACTATGACAGAGTCATAACAGTACTTGCTGCTGAGAGACTTGAGTGAGTGTGTGATGTTCCTGATCCTGGCACCAGAGAGGTGGCTAACTATGGCCTTCTCCTTATCCAACCTGGTGAGTGGCACATCAGTATGTCTCATGCTAGAGTCACGTATGACTAGTACATTTGGGTTTGTGTTATGCCTTAATGGCTTACCTGGTAAGACACTGGCATGTGTGTTTTTATGTGTACTGTGTTTATCTGCATGTGCGCTATGTGTGGTGCACTTGTGTTTGGGAGGTCTCTGTGCTTTGGGTAGGTTTTCAGAGAGGACCTCTGCATTTGTGGGTTATGTGTTGATTTCATAGCAGTATGGGTGGTGGTATGTGAGTACTGACAACCCCATTTCGGATCAGGTATACTGACTGGTGAGCGATGGAGCATTGATTCTATGTTTTTTTATGTAGATGCACCTCTCGCATATTGAATTTGAGTACCATAAAAGAAGTGGGCTGTCAGTGTACATGAGGCAATTGCTACATTGCCTCAGGGTGCCTAATTTGACCAGGGGGCTGGATAAATAGTGGGGTATTGTCCATCCATAGTGCTTGGTAAGAGGTGTGGTTGGTAACAGAGACTAAACTGAAATGGCTTGACAGGGTTCTTGTGCTAGGGTAGTCCACTAATATAGAAGAAAAGATCTAGAGAGGGTGGCTCAAGGCCTGCACTGTACTGATATGTAGACTGAAAGAGTCCCTGCTGGAAAACACATTACAGCTAAAGGACAATTTACTATTCCTATACCCAGTATACAAACAGCTACTACTAAGTGTTAGTGCAGATTTGTGAGTGACAGCACACAGTGTTGTGCATCAAGCAAACCAGTACAAATGCGGTGCTTTTAAAATAAATGAAAAAATAAATTACTGGTGGGCAAAATAACCCATCAAAAGCTCAGAACAGAGCCCTAGACCAAAGAGCTTCAATGGATGGGTCTCTAGCCACAAACCTCCTGCCAGAAGGGTACAGAGGTCCCTCTCCAGAAAAAGTTTGCTGGGGATTAGTGCTCAATTCCAATATAAATAAAACTAGACACTGCAGGATCTGTAGCTAGTCTATGCTAAACAGTACAAGTGCCCAGAACACAGGAATAAATGCAGTTGTTGAAAACAAGCAACAATTACAGTTAAAATGCAGAGATAAATAGCAGAAACAGTTGCAACAGTTAGCAAGTGCAGAAATTCAATCAATAAAGGTCTTATCTTTTTTTAGTAAGCCTCGGATGGCTCCGGTGCAGATTGCAGAGTAAAGGATGATTGTCTACCTCACTGGAGTTTGGTTAAAACAAGTGCAAACCTACGCAAATGCTGGGCTTTTAAAATAAATGAGAAAGCCTTACTGGTGGGCAAAATAACAAATGAAAAATCAGAACAGAGCCCTAGACCAACGAACGTCAACTGATGGGTCTCTAGCCTCACACCTCCTGCCACAAGGGTGCAGAGAGTCCTCTCCAGAAAAAGTTTGCAAGTGCAGAAATACAATCAATAATGGTCTTATGTATTTATTTATTTTACATTTGAAAGTCTGACTGGATACAGGTCCATTTTCAGCAGAAGCTCGGGGAGAAAAGCTCCACATGTGCATAGATACAGAAGACTTAACTGTTACAGTTTTTTTTATATAATTACATATAGATAATGTTCCAGATTTATTGAAAAACATACATAAAAACTTTACAATGATTAATTCTCTTATTAGAACATAAACAGTTTTAGCCATACAAAGCTGAGCAAGGTAGCATATCATTTAGTGGTACAACACATTAGAGTGAGATAGCTAATGTTTCAGACTTTTTATAAGACTGTTTCTACAAGTAGCCAGATAATATAGTCATACAAAGTGAATGGTGAGTTGGTTAGTCAAGGTTTGTACAGGGGCACAGCCAGTGAAATTTTAGGTGTGTTTTGAGAGACGTTTAAAATTAGATTATGGTGTGAACTGACGTAAATTCAGCAGGGAGTAGATTCCAGATTTTGCCAACAGAGTTGCAAAATAATGACTCATCTGCAAAGTTATTGGATTTAACAGTTTGTACCAGCATTTTATCAGAAGAGTGGAGTGTTTTTAGGTTACTCTAGGGGGTGATTATATTTTTGAGTATGGGCATGCTTTCAGGCTGATAGAGGACTTTGTGAGCTACTATTAATTGATTATACTGGAGTTTAGAGGGTAACTCTAGTTAGCCTAGGAATTGTAGGTTAAAACAGTGGTGTGTTCTATGAGCTGAACCTGTGGCAAATCTGGCTATGTTATTATAGCAACTATTGAGTTTATTGAGGTCAGATTTACTTAGGTTTGTATAAATTGGGGAGGCATAAAGAAGAGTTGATAGTAAATGTGTTTGGGCAGTCACTGTCCTAGCAGTTGGGGTAATGAATGGCTTAATCCTATATAAAGAGCCAAGCTTCTTATCAACTGTTTTAATGGTTCTATCGATGTGAGCATCAAATTAAGGTTATTGCCGACTATTACACCTAATCGTTCTGTATTAGATTCTGGAGAAATGATGGTGCCATTGTTGGATGTTATGGTAAATGATGGTAATGGGACTTTCCGAGTGGGGGTGAAGAGTAACCGTTTTGTTTTATTTGGATTTAATCGAAGACACTGGTCAGTGAGCCAGCTTTCTACTTTGTTAAAAGTACTTTGGGATAAGGTCTGTAGGTCTATTGGGGAGGTGGCGGAACAGATTAGGGTAGAGTCATCTGCATATTGAATGCAGGTTGCTTTGGGAATGACTGTATGGAGATCATTAATGAAGATGGAAAATAGAAGAGGTCCTAGTATGGACCCTTGAGGCACTCCAAAGGTGATTGGCAGTGGGGAGGATAGGCTATTCTTCCATAGCACAGCTTGTTATCTGCCACTTAGGATTGAAACCAGCATATTGCCAGGTTATATATGGCAAGAGTTTGTAGTGTGCAAAGGGGTAGTTGATGGTTTACCATGTCAAATGCCTTGGATAGGTCAAGAAAGAGGGCAGAGGAGAACATGTTATTATTATGATTTTGATTTATTGTCTGAGAGAAGGAAAGAAGGGCTGAGGTAGTACTATGGTGGGGTCTAAATCCATGCTGAGAAGGGGCTAGGAGATTGTTCAGATTGAGGTAATGTAAGAGTTGCTTATGGATACATTTTTCCATAATTTTAGCCAGAGGTGACAGAATGGCAATGTGCCAGTAATCTGATAGATCAGTGGAATTACCCCCTTTGTGGAGAGGAATTACATGGGATATTTGCCAGATGGAGGAGAGATTTGCTTCTGAGATGGTTCTTTTGATTAATATTGAAATGGAATATATTATTACGTCTGCAGCTTTTTGAAGATATTCACCGGGGAGTAGGTCTGCTGATAGGGTGGTGGGTTTCAGTTTCTTGATTAAGGATCTGGTAAGTGATGTTGGTACTGGTTGAGAGTTAATGGAGGGGTGAGTGTTGGATGTGGGGTCAATTGGGTCTGGGTTATTGGGTCCTAGTTGGTTGGCAAGGGATTGTATGGGTTCTGTAAAGAAAGTGTTAAAGGTATTGGCAATATTTTCTGGAGGTTTTTGGAGGATAGTCGTGGGGGAAGGGGTAGTAGTATGTCCTGGGTGGCGAACATTGTTTAAACTGGACCAAAATCTTTGTGGTCGATTTTGATGTTTATGCTGCAGATTACAGTAATATTTTTTTGTTGTCTAGAACAATAGATGTTTTGTATCATTCCTTAGCTGTTTATATATATAAGTTGGTCCTTTGGGGGTTTATTGGTTCTCCAAGAGGTCCAGGCTTTATTTCTATGTACGATTTTTTGTCTAGGTTCTTTAGACAGCCACGGTGCTACTTTTTTCTTGGTTCTGATGGTCCGGGTAGGTACATGGTTATCAAGGATAGTAAGAAATGTGGCATTAAAGTGTGATGCTGCCTCCTCTAATGGGAGTAATTTTAGACAATTCCAGTTACGACTGAAGTTCTTTTTGGAATTCAGTTTGATTGAAGCTCTTATTGTTCCTAAGTTCTGAAGCTAGGTATTTGAGGGGTATCAGCTTTTGTCTGAGTATATAAGTTATGAAGTGATCACTTATTTCCTCCGGTTGTGTGCCTGCTTTATACATTTGGGGTAGTTATTTATGAGAATCCAGTCTGGTATACTTTCTTTGTTGTTTGGCTTACTAATTCTAGTTATGGATGATATGACTTGGGTGAAGCCATATAAATTTATGTGGGTGGTAGAGAAGTCCGAGGAACAGATGTTCGAGTCAATATTAAAATCTCCGAGAACAATGGTTTCTTGTGGGCAATTTATGGACAGCCAGTATAGGATGTCTTCAAGGGTATTAGTGTTGTTACCTGGCAGAATATAAATACAGCCAGAGTTTATAGATTTGTTTGTTGATTTGTAGTTTTGTAATGAGTATTTCTGCATTTTGAGTTTGAGGAGCTTGTAGAGAACTGGAAATAGTTACATTGAGTGTAGTTTTATATAAAACGGCTACCACCCTCCCTTCCTTGAGGTGTGATCCAGTCTTAAAATATTGTAACCTGGAAGTATAACTTCATTGTCAGTGGTGGTCGGCTTAAGCCAGGTTTCAGTAAGGCATAGTATATCTGGGGAGTGTACAGCCATGAGTGCATGCAAGTAATGGATTTTATTATTTAGGCTTCTAATACTTAGGTGACAGATCAGGAGAGAGGTAGAGGTGTTGCTTACGTTTTGCAGGCTAGTGAGGGTATTATCTATTGGGCTGGTTGCATCAGGTGGAGTTGGTCCTGTGTTGGGGTGGATGTCCCCATCCATTGTGAGATTAGTTTGTGAACTGATTATATGGAGTTTAAATAAGAGTTTGTAGTAGCATTTAGTTCTAGGGTTAACATAACTTGCTCAAATGAGATGTTGTATTTTTGTAGTAAGGGAGTTAGAAGAGAGGGGGAGTAGTGGGTGATTAAAGTTATATGAAAGAGCAGGAGTATTGGTCTGGGATCTGGGGTAGTGAAGGCCTGGGTGGGTAAGATGTTCATAGGCTGTGAGAAGATAGGTAATTATCATCAGGAGTATAAGGCAGTAGGAAGGCTTTAATTTGAAAAGTGAGGTTAAGGTTTGTAGAGGCATTGAAGAGGTTTGTAACTAACAATTGTTTAAAAATGGAGATGAGAGGGCAATAGACAAGGGTATGGTAAAGAAATAGGGAGGGTTTTGTATTTAGGGTAGCTCCCAAGATTTCTTATTAGTTCTCTGAAGAGGGGTATGGCAATATGGCTATAACTTTAGCACCTCTAGGGGCGGGTGGAATTTGGGAGCAGGGTAGGGCACGGAGCAAGCCCGAGCATAGCGAGGGAGACCGCAGCAGGGATAATCCAGACCACAAAAGTTTTAAGGTCAGTAACTGTATCTTTTAACCTCTGATTCAAGGTTTATGCTATAGTTAGCCCTTTGATATTACATTTTTATGCTGTAAGCGCTATTATAAAAATAAGCAAACAGAAAAATAGAGCTAAATTGATAAAAAGGAGCTAACGGTAAAAAGAGTTTCATTTCTACTGTATGTCCAAATTAAAGAGCCGTTTATGTTTGTAGCCTTCTAGTCTATAGGGACATACTGTAGACCCAGTTTGGCTGTGCAGTATTAACTTTTTAAAAGATAATGACCTGTATCAATTTCTTTACTAATGGGGGACACGCCAGCCAAGATTGCTTGTTGCTTTCAGGACAGAGTTTGTCTTCCCCACGTTCTTTTTTTTTTTCAAAACAAGTTTATTGTTTTAACATATAAGAGAAATATCATAACAATTTTATACAAATAATTAAAAATAGGTATTATTATAATATTCAACAAAACAACTAAAGTATTTACAAAGACATCCACTACAATCAGATCAATTAATTAAACTAAAATACTGTGCTATTGAAATTAGAATTTTTTTAACAAATTTTGTAAATTATCCCATACAATAAAATGTGATGTTTTTCTAGTTGTTCTCATTCTAATTGTGCTTATTTCCATATGACACATTATATTCATAACATTTTTAAATTCATTGAACGAAGGAGGTGTATCTGAAATCCAATTTCTAGTTATTATTTTCCTAGCCACTGCTAGGATAGACCATAACAAGCGAAGCTTAATCTTTTTAACACATTGAGGTACAGGTGTGTTGAATAATATAAGAGACTTAGAAATAATGAAATTATCTGTAAAAGAGCCTGCAAAAATTCATTAATTGACTTCCAGTATTCTTTCAACTTCATACAGTCATAAAACATATGAGCCCAGTCAGCATTAATTTCTACATTACATCTCTTACATAGATTATCTTTATTATTAATTTTATTCATCATCAAAGGTGTATAAAAGATCTATGTAAAAATTTCCATGTATAAAGTCTCCAGACAATGGAAGATGTAGTTCTATAAGCAGATTCCAATATATATTGTTTATCTTGTTGAGTTGGTGGGTCCCCATTAATAGAGGTGAAATAATTCCAGTATGAATCTACATTGTAAAAGTTTCTTGTCTGATAATTTTATGTATATATGAAAGTTTACCTTTATCAGAAACTTTATGCTGTAAATTTATTATCAAGTAATCAATCAGTTTTGGAATAGATTCTTTAACTGTTATAGACATTAGATCTATTCTATCAATGAGATGTTGTCTAAAGATCTGAACCTCTAACCAGCAAGTTTCTCTTAGATCAAATTCTTGTTTTAAGAAATCTAGATTTTTAACTTTATTATCAGATATCAGCCGATACCAGTACTTTAGATTATTATCTATAGCTAAATGAGCTCCTTCAGAAGTAGATGACATAAGCATACCCTGAGTATAGATTATAGGGAATACAATAAAATTCCATTCCCTATACTTAGGGTGCATGAATATAAAGTTACGATAACTAATAATAATATTTAATGGGTAACAGACCATATGTTTAGGTGTAATAGGTGAAGTACAAAATTCCTTTAGCAACCACAACATGGAGTTATTTATAATCATATTTTTATGTGTTAAGGAGATTTTCATGAAGTGCATACTAATTAGCTCCCAATAATCTTTCCATTTTGACATATGACCGATCTATTAATAAAGTAATAACTTTTATAATAGAAGAGATAATATATAAATTAAAGTCTGGAAAAGAAATACCCCTTGAGACCAGCTATTAGTATGTTTCTTTAATGCAATCCTAGGTCTATTAGGTGCCCATAAGAAATTTAACATTAGTGTATTCAGTTTCTTGATAGTTATTTTTGTAGGTGAAAGTATTATTGATTGTATTAAGTATAAAATCTTGGGGAATATTATCATTTTAATAATTGTAAGTCTCTCCTCCATAGTAAAAAACATATTATTCCAGGTATTAAAAGATTTTGTATATTAAGAAAACAGGTATTATAGTTATTATATATAATAGATTTAATATCTTTAGATAGTATTATACCTAAATAAGTTATCTGACCTGAGTTGGGTATATATTTAGTAAAATCACTAATGAGAGTATTTTTTCGTGTATATATAGGTAGTATTTTAGTTTTTTCTTCATTGAATATTAAACCAGAAATACTTTTAAAATTCATCATTTTATCAAATAAAGACTGCATAGAAGAATTAGATCCTGCTGATGTAATTAGAACATCATCTGCAAAAAGTTGAATTTTTGATGTTGTATTTTCTTCTATTTCAAAACCCTCTATGTCAGTACTGTTTCTAATCAAATTAGCCCAAGGCTCCATTACTAAAGTGAATAATAGTGGAGAAAGTGGACATCCTTGCTTTGTACCTTTAAGAATGGGTATTTTTGTGAAACATATGTTCCTACCTTAATATAAGCCAGCGTTCCTTTGTATAAATGCTCAATTAAATTTACAAATGCATCAGAGAAATTTGTGCATTTCAGTAAGGTAAACAGATAGTCCCAACTTACTGAATCAAATGCTGAACCTATATCAAGACTAATAAGTGTTAAATCTTTCTTTTTCCTATTTGCAAAATCAATTAATGTTAAAGTTCTTCTTATATTATCAAAAGTATTTCTATTTACAATGAAGCCCATCTGATCTATGTCTATAATGCCGGGGATAATTGTCTCACATTTTATAATCAACATTAAGTAATGAGATGGGTCAATATGAAGAACATCTAGTTGGATCTTTATTAGGTTTTAAAATTGTTGAAATAAATGTATATTGCCAAGATGGGGGGGTTATTAACTCAGTTTGGGCCAGAATAAAAACCTTATGTATTAATGAATATGTAGTTTTAGAAAGGATTTTATATATCTCTGGTATAATACCATCATTACCCGGTGCTTTGTTTGATTTAAGCTTATTTATTTGTGTAATAACTTCTGTATATGAAATACTCTTGTCCAATAGTTTAATCTGTTGTTTATTAAGCTTTTTATTCATGTTTGTGGTTATAAACTCCTTTATTTTATCTTTAGGTTCCATGTTAATGTTGTTATGGTTAATCTTGTGAAAGTGATTTCTAAATTCATCCAGTATTTCTGGTATACTAGAAACATTCTTCTTTTCCTTAGAGAAAAGATTTCTTTGATATGGTTTTGTTTATTCAATCTTTTGTTTTATTTTTAAGTCTATGTAAGTATTTGGGGCTTATTGAATAAGACAAAACTTGTATTTCTCTAAAGTTATTTTAACTTTATGAGTTAAAATTTCTTTGTATTTCTCATTTAGTTTGTTTATTTCTTCAATAACTTTCTTGTCCATAATATTTTCTTTATTATTATGTTTATAAGAGTCTAGTTTACTTTGAATATCTAACAATTCCTTATCCCAAGATTTCCTTTTATTATTATACCATCTGATACTTTGTCCATATAGATATGATTTTAAGGCATCCCAAACATAGACAATGGAGACTTCAGGAGTATTATTTATGTCTAGAAAATGTTGTACTTCTGAAAGTATATATTCTTTATAGTCTTTTAGCTGAGTTAAGTATGCTGGTATCCTTTTGATCTGAACATTATGAGTATTTTTTATCATGAATTCAAAAACAATTGAGTTATGATCAGATATAGGACATGAAATGATTTTGGAATTAATTAAATCTGTTACCATCTGGTTCGAAATAAAGACCCTATCTATTTTTGAATACGTTTTGTATCTGTTAGAAAAAAAGGTGTATGGTAATGATTTTGACTCTATCTGATTATTAATATCATTCAAATGATAAGAATTAGCAAAATCATTTAAATGTTTTGCATTAGATGTAATTCTTCTTTTCTTTATAGTGGTAGTATCACTTTCATGTAGTATACAATTAAAATCACCAGCTAAAATAATATCCCCTATAGAGAATGATATGATCTTATCAATATGATGTTTCACTGTATTAATACCAATTCCAGGTATCCAATATACATTAATTAAAGTGTAAGTCTTCCCATTAATTTGTATTGTAACCATACAAAACATTCCTTTGTCATCCTGATAAGACTTAATGGTTTTAGGAATGGGCATACTTTTATTCCATAAAATAGCCACTCCTCTTTTTTTCTGAGTGTGCTCTGAACTAACCAATACTGTATACTTTGAGTGGCTAGTTTATCAATATCTTTTTTCAAGAGATGGGTTTCTTGCAGGAAGACTAGATTGGCCTTGTGTAGATTAATGTATCTTATTAGGCTTGCCCTTTTACATGGATTATTCAATCCATTAATGTTTAAAGAAATTCCTTTTAAAGATGGCATTTGGCATTTTTAAAACTCAAGAATCTTATGATCGAAATAACAAATAACAAGATAAATAATGTTACATCTCCTCTTTTAGGTGTACCTTTAAATATAGCTGTATTTATTAAATCTCTTATGGGATTTTGTATAGGATTCAATTTTGTTTGTAGTGACAATGAGTGTACAAAATATATTGTGGATGTCAAAACTATATACATATAACAATGAACAAGTGAAAATAATGTAAGGATTAAACCTTGCATCCCGCCTGGAGTTGAAAACTCCAACTTAGAGTAGTATTTGCTACTCAAGTTAACTCCCTACCCTAAGCAGCAGTACCTCAGCTACCACCTTATCAATTTAATACTAGTTATATTTAACTGAGGTTAACAGTTTTCAATTCAATTATCTATCAAGACAAAACTACACATTTGGTAAAACAGCATCATATAAACTAAAATAAACTTTTTTTTTTTTTTTTTTTTAAAAACTGTTCATACTATTATATAGATCTATGTAATATATAACACTTGTATTCTAATAGCATTCAAATAATCTTAATGTTAGAAATCAAGAGGAGAGAAAATTATGTTCTAACATTCATTTAAATCAAAACTTTGGCTAATATGATTCAGACATTACATGCATTAAGATGCATCTATTTTCTGTCATGTGAATTCTATCAACAGCTTCCAAAAAAATCTTGAATTGTTTGTATATGAGCATTTACTTAAACTCATTATTGTCAATAGAGTAAAATATTGTATTCATAAAAATTATTATAAATCATATTGCATAGTTATGCAGATTCTCAGAAACACCTGCGTTATTACCTAAAAAAAAGCCATCACACACATAAACACAGACACACACACATACATATACACACACACACACACACCCACACACACACACACACACACACACACACACACACACATACATATACACATACACATATATACATACATACACACACACACACACACACACACACATACACACACACACACACATACACACACATATATATATATATATATATATATATATATATATATATATATATATATATCTGGTCTCACTGAGTTGTGTCTTTGTAGAGCAGTATCCTACTTGCTGTCCCTAGAATAAATCTGTCTGCTTTATACAAAATAATGCACAGCAAACACATATTAGTAACCAGATTTTACAATCATGCTAACCTACTGCTTTAAAATATATCACATGACATTTCTTCCAGAATAGAGTTATAAGATTATTTATGCTTGTCAATCAGATGAATTAAATGAGTTATAGTAAAGTATATGTTTGGGACACAAGTTTTAACACAGATTATTATGCTACTGTTAAGTAGATTTTCAAAAACATTTAAATAAATGTTTCATTTTGTATGCCTTCTAAAATAAGATATTTACTTGCTACAAGAAACTACATCATTTAAACTCATCATAACTGACATATTTTATGAATAGAGTATTTTTCCTGAATCTGTGGTGTGTCGGTGTGATAACCTTGTCAATGTTTATACTAACTGCTTTCAGTTTCTCTGTGAAAATTCTGTGAGTGAAGCTTCTGAGGAAACTCATGGACACTGTGCATGAGACAGCCCACATCCCAGATTGTCTCCCTTAACATTTTGGTGGGAAACTTATTAAAACTTGTGGCAAACATTCATTTTGTCAATAGAGTAAAATATTGTATTCATAGAAATTATTATAAATCATATTGGATAGTTATGCAGATTCTCAGAAAAAAAGCCATCACACTCACACACACACACATACATACACACACACACACACACACACACACACACACACACACACACACACACACACACACATATATATATATATCTGATCTCACTGAGTTGTGTCTTTGTAGAGCACCATCCTACTTGCTGTCCCTAGAATAAATCTGTCTGCTTTATACAAAATAATGCACAGCAAACACATATTGGTAACCAGATTTTACAATCATGCTAACCTACTGCTTTAAAATATATCACATGACATTTCTTCCAGAATAGAGTTATAAGATTATTTATGCTTGTCAATCAGATGAATTAAATGAGTTATAGTAAAGTATATGTTTGGAACACAAATTTTTAACACAGATTATTATGCTGCTGTTAAGTAGATTTTCAAAACATTTAAATAAATGTTTCATTTTTATGCCTTCTAAAATAAGACATTTACTTACTACAAGAAACTACATCATTTAAACTCATTATAACTGACATATTTTATGAACAGAGTATTTTTCCTGAATCTGTGGTGTGTCAGTGTGATAACCTTGTCAATGTTTATACTAACTGCTTTCAGTTTCTCTGTGAGAATTCTGTGATTTGAAGATTCTGAGGTAACTCAAAGACACTGTGCATGAGACAGCCCACATCCCAGATTGTCTCTCTTAACATTTTGGCGGAAACTTATTAAAACTAGTGACAAACATTCATTTAGCAGTGTAAATGCATCTAAACATGACAGAACCTCCACAATGTATTCCACAGATCATCACAGCCTCTATGCAAGTGAAATTAAACTCAAAATTATCAACAAGCAATAAAACTCAGCATTCTTCTCCCAACTCAATTTTCATACAAATCCTATTATTCACTGTGCCCACACAGTCAAAAGCATTCTATATATTAATAAAGAAAAGAAAAGAGAGTAGAAAATAAAAGGGAGTGAGGCAGAAATAAAAAAATGTAAGAGAAAGCTGTAAGAAGTATATACAATGGAATGTTACTTACTGTTTATATTAATAGAGTTAAAAATAAAACATATTATTTACTCTTATTTAGTTCTGATTATTATTAGTTAAAGCATGACAGATTATTTACAAACAAGCATAAGCAGTATAATCAAGAAAGCATAATTAGAAATAGCATTTGAAGAACTTATAAACTTTTACAAGAAATAAATATGTTATTATTCTATTAATGATATTTTCATTACTGTTCTCTCCTGCCCTCCCCACCCTTTACCCACTACATAATCTAAATAGAATGTCATTGTTTAAACAAAGAAAATAATAAAAGAAGAAGGAAAAAAAGGTAAAGATAAAAATGTATCAAATTACTAACCTTACTTTTTCAGAAAGAGAAACAAATCGAGTCACAGCCTGCCATTAAATCCTCAGGCATTTTGACTGGTTATGAAACAAAACATTTCTTTGCACATAGAGAATAACTTTGATTAAATCTTTTCCAAAATATTTGTGGCTTTCTGAAAATGCAGGAACTATATTCAAAAAGATTAATAATGAACTAAAATGATGAGAGAAAAAAACATATAACAAATCATTTGTTTTTTAGTCTCTTCTTCTTCTCTGAAGTCTTCCAGGAAGCTTCAGTTGCCAATCTCTTTAAGGAAGAACTAGCCCATTCCATTTCTTCTATTTTATCCAAAATCCTTTTTTCTTTGACAAACAGTAAAGCAGAGTCTAAATCATCAAGACCTTAGGACCATCAGGAAGGAAGATTTTAAGCTTGGCAGGAAACAGAAGGTATGTTTTAAACTGTGCTTTTAAGCTCCCTTATTAGTGGCAGAAAAACTTTTCTTTTAGCAATTACCATGGAAGAATAGTCATTGTCAAAACGCACAGTTGTCTCATTAAACTTAACAGGAGCTTTAGCCCAAGCAGATTTAAGAACCATCTCTTTATCAAAGATGATAGAAATCTAACTATAACTGATCTAGGATAGTTTTTGTTAGAGTTAGTATTAGCTATAGATCTATGTGCTCTTCGATACCAAAAGAGAATGCTTCTGGTAAATCTAAAGTTTTAGGGAGCCATGTTGTTAAAAAAGTAATATTGTTACCTTCAATATTTTCTGGCAGTCCAAAAATCCTAATGTTATTGCGCCTAGATCTATTTTCCAGGTCATCCAGCTTTGTTTGTAAATGTGTATTTTGTTTCAGCAGAAACTCAATGTTGATTCCCTCTTCTTGTATTTTATTTTCCATGTCATTCACAGCTTCTTCTATGCCTGTCATCTGGATCTTCTGTTGTTGCAGGTCCATATGTAACAAGTCTATTTGTTTTGTAGTTTTTTCTATGAAAGTGTCTATTTTAGTATCCATTTTATCCATCTTAGCAGTAAGTTGCTGGACTATAATTATCAGAGACTGAAGTTCTTTCTTGATGCTGGAGTCT
>NC_056729.1:1642084721-1642122221 GCF_019279795.1 Protopterus annectens | reverse complement strand
AATACCTAGTTGTACTAATTTATTGATCAGTGTTTTGTGTATCACATTGTCAATGGTGAAATTAAATCTATATAAACTACATCACAGCACAATTTTTTATTCATAGCTGTTATCATATTGTTATAGAACATCATGTTACAGATGGTAATAGTTCTGTTTCAACATATGCATATTGATATATGGAGTCATGTCCCACCCTGTCCAGCTCTGCCAATAATTTATGCAGTATTAACTTCTGTATTTCTTTTCCAAAACATGAAAGTAGACTTAAGGGTCTATATGACTCTGGGTTTGTCCGACTCTCCTTTCCCTTAAAGACAGGTTTAATAAGTGCATGTCTCCAATCTTGAGGAATCTCCCAATATTTATATGTCCTCGTGAATAATGGATATAATGCTACTGTGAGTTCTTGCTGAAGTGTTCTCAGGTCATTTACTAAATTCATCTCCTCCCTGTGCTTTGTTTGGATCCTGTTTGTGCAGTTCTTTTTCAATATAATCTTATTTCATTCCAGTATCTGAGGTTACCTGGATGTCACTAGGACAACTTATCAACCCTTTTGTGGAGTCAAACTGTTTTACATAACACTTTGTAAATATATCTATAATATGTTATGTCTGAGAATAAATTTTAGAATCTGAACACAGTTTATCAATTTGTGTGTCTTTACTCCTTCCACATGTTATGTATCTATAAAAAGGTTTCCTATTATGCTCAATGTCATTAAATACATTTTCTTCAAATTTTTCTTGATCTTGTCTCACACTGTGCTTAATCTGTTTGTCCAGCTTGTTTATTTCAGTTTTCAAAGTTGTAGATTGACCTCTCTTCTATTTCTTATATTTTTTGTCTCTCACCTTAATTAGATATCTCATTCTTATGGAAATATATCCCCTGATGTTGTATGCCTAGATCCTTATGTTAAACATTTTTTGATTTTTTGCACTCAATTTCTCTTCAAAACTTTCCACATTCCATCTGCAGTTTTTCCACTGAACACCTCACCCCAGTTAGATTTACATAATGACAGTTTTGCTTCCATATAATCTCTAATTAACCTTCCGTGCATTGGTTTAGATTTCAGTTTGGCAGAATTATCTAGCAACAAATTAACCTTTATAACCCCATGATCACTCACATCAGTGGTGGTAAAACTTGACTTGAAGTTACAGTAATTTCTTTGAGAACACAAACAATGTCTAGATTGTTCCATCCCATGGTAGTTTTTTTTTTTTTACAATCTGAAGCAATTATACACTGTGAATAATTTCCATACTGATGTTGTCAAATCCATATTATTCCAGTCTGTTTCTGGTAAATTTAAGTTCCCAGCTAATATTATTCTTCACTCCTGTGTTTCATACAAGAAATGTATGAATTCCTCTAGGTCATCAGCACTTGACTTTGGTAGTCTGTATACTCTAACAATTGTTATATGTTCCAGGGTTGTCTTTATTGTCACAGTCACACAATCTATAGTACTGGTGTTATCATTGAACATGTAACAACACAGGTCTCATAACTATCTTTAATCCCTATCATAAGAACTCCATCTGATTTTTTGTTAGAATATCTATTACAGTAAAAGTAGATGGTGTCCCGAGCTGCGTCCTACATGAACTCCAAGAAGAGCTAAA
Organism: Protopterus annectens; assembly: GCF_019279795.1. NCBI lineage: Eukaryota > Metazoa > Chordata > Ceratodontiformes > Protopteridae > Protopterus > Protopterus annectens. The sequence continues at coordinate 1,642,120,584 of NC_056729.1, read as the reverse complement.
CCCAAACCTAAAACTACTGTTCAATCTCAGCCTTACTACAGGATATGTACCCAAAGAGTGGCGTACAGCAACAGTGGTCCCTCTCCACAAAGGTGGTGCCTCAACGGATCCTGGAAACTATCGCCCCATAAGTCTCACTAGCTTGGTCTGCAAAGCTATGGAAAGGATCATCATGGACCTTATAAATAAAGATATTGGGGACCTACAGACACTGGATCCTACCCAGTTTGGCTTTGTTAAGGGCAGATCCTGCCTCTTAAACCTGGTCGATTTCTTTGAAACGGTCACCAAGGCCATTGACAAGGGGAAGGTGGTCCACACAGCCTACCTGGACCTCGCAAAAGCCTTCGATACAATACCCCACTCGGGCATTATAGATAAGCTCACCAGCTTAAATATAAACCCCTATGTCACTAGATGGGTTGCAAACTGGCTCAAGGACAGAACCCACATGGTTAGAATAGCTGGAGCCATGTCAGACTCCAAACCAGTTACAAGTGGCATCCCACAAGGCTCGGTCTTGGGACCTCTCTTGTTCGGTATATATTTCTCAGAGGTACAGGCCAACATGGAAGGACTGTGGCTGACCAAGTTCACAGATGACTGCAAACTGGGCGCCATAATAGACTCTCCAGCCGACACAAGCATCCTCCAAAAGGGCATATTAGAAACAGACAACTGGTGCCAGAGCCATGGCCTCAAGCTAAATGCCAAAAAGTGTATAGTCATCCCCTTTGGCAAAAACAAAGTGCCCACAAATTACCACATAGGTGGTAATCCATTAAGTACAGAAGAAGTAATTAGGGACCTGGGGACCCAAGTTGATAGCAATCTCTCATTTGACAACCACATGGCCAAAGTGGTTAGAAAACATTTTATATAGCCCACCTAATCATGAAGGGATTCACATCTAGATCAGGGGAGGTCATCGTGCCTTTTTACTCATCCCTCATCAGGCCCATAATTGAGTACAATGCCCCTTTTGGGATGTACCTTACCAGACACCTGCAGCAACTGGAAAGACCCCAAAAGTACCTCACCAAGAGGATCAAGGGGCTCAAACAGATGCTGTATGCTGCCCAGTTAAAGAAACTCCAGCTCTACTCAGTGGCATACCGCCTGCTCAGAGGCGATCTGTGGCTGACGTATAAAGCCATGTCCAACCCGGAATTAATGGACATGCTGCACCTCAGAAAATCCAAATCCCATCGAGCTACTCGCTCGAGGGACTTAAACCTCAGCACTGAAATAAATAGGACATGCTGGAGGGACAGATTCATAACCCAGAGGCTTCCTTCACTCTGGAATAAAATCCCAGTCCAGGTTAGGCAGAGTCCCTCATTGACTCTCTTCAAGAGGAATCTTGATGAGTGGATGGGAGATCGTAGGTTTACCCCGGGTATCACTTCTGTGTCACTGTTAGACGGAGGCACAGTATACTAACCTCGAAAAAGGGCATAGCTAAATTAATTTAAAATGGGTGGCGAAAGCCATACACACTCTGGCTAGGCTTATAAATGCCCTAGGGCAGATAGCCTAGTATGAACCTATGAACCTAAAAACATTTATACTCTGACAGAACTGGTTTCCAGTCATTGTTCTTCAATCATGTTTCACAAACAATAACAGCATCAATTTTGTGGGAATGTAGTACATTTTCCAATAAAAAAACTTTATTATTAATGCTTCTAGCATTAACAAACATGAGAGATGTATCAAATGTTGCTATCAAATGTTGCTATCTATAAACTGTTGCTATCTGTAAACTGTTACATTTTTGACCCTGCAAAAATCCTGCCTAGTGTTTGTCAAATATTGCAAAATACCTGATGCAAGAATTCTATTCCCTGATCTTGACAAATGCACTCCATCCTGTCTGAAAACGTGTGCCCAAAACTAGGCTTGGATGCTCTACACATTTCCATGTTTTAAAACAGGAGATTTTTTCCATGTCGGTATTTACCCAAAAGAATGTTTTCATTCGTAGTGACCTGACTATCCTTTCTATAGGTGATTTGTGAAAAATGCATCCTAACACCAGTACAAGCTATATTATCTAAGAGGGCTGTCAGTTCCCTACTAACAGTCAGATGACATCATTTGTACCAACATGAATAAAAACAGATCCATACTTCTTTACATTAAGACATTCCAAGACTTGTCTCTCATCTTCTATTTTTTGCCCCTGGCAAGCATAACACCATTCAATGTTCATTATCTTCTCACAAATACAAGTATTAGTTCTCTAATAATTGAATCTCCAATTACAAGAATATCTTTTCTGGCCAGCACTGAAGAATCTTCACCTTCTAATAAAGTAATATCTGCTCTATCAATTGTATGAAGGATATATCTTCATCACTATTAGTCTTATTAATGCCACTGTTTTCACTATGTATTCAATTCTTACCCAGCTGGTATTGTAACTCCACAGCTTGAGTCATGCAGTCAACATCTGTCTTTCTCTTCTTTTTTCTTATAGTAATGTTCTTCAATCCTTCCACATTCAATTTTGATTTCTTCCTTTTCATCTGCCCCTCGCCTCTATTTTCTGCCTTCTCCATTGGAAGAATGATGCCCTTTTCTGCAGAATGAAGGTTTTCTGATAGAAAATTATCATTCCCTGCAACCTGTGTGTTACATAACAAAGCAGTATCCTTTTTACTACGTATCCTCTTTCCTTTACAGTCATTAGTTTCTTTTCTGCCTTATTTGTTGTGAATTTCTTCCTTTCTTTCTTTTTTTTGTTTCCTTCTAAACAAACCAGATCCTCAGATTGCTGAATACTTGCATCCAGAATTACAAAGCTGTCAGCGGCATCATCTTATTTCATAGGGGTGGCATGATATTTACAGACAATAGATGCATCATTTCCTAAATGTGTTGTATTTGTTCTAACATTATTTCATCAGTCTAGTCATTAATATTTGACACAACAGTTCTCCAAGACATACCAATTGCACAAGTGCAATCATCATCATTAAGTCTAGATTTACTTCTAACGATGGTAAGTAAATCTTCCAACTTTTAACATGAGGAACACAGATCACCAGTGTTATCAGAAGTTACCTTTAAAAATGCATAGCATTTATTACACTGTACACGATATTTGTGCATTAGCAAATCATTGATTGCATTAATCATTAATTAATTTAAGGAATCCATATTCAGCTTCAAATGAATAAAATATTGCAAAAACAAGACTAATCAAAATCAGTGACAACAGACTTCAAAGAGAATCAGCTTCCATGACAAAACATCTCACCAGCAATATACAACTAAATAATAAAGTACAGTAAAGTTGTTCTGACTATACAAGCTCTGCAAGCCAGACAAAGGGTATAATTCTTTCACTATTGTTTGCAGTCTCACTACTTTTTTTACAGTAAATATCAATAAATCACAAACAGTCTGTATTAGGGATGCCATCTTTTCAAATGCCAAAAGTGGGACATTTTTTGTAGAAATGTGAAATTTTGCAGGACAAAACATGCCTATTGCCAGTGCAAAGGACAGAGCTTCACTTTTTTTTACCAGAATAAAAGCTAATTTTGTTCCTTGTGAATTGCTTATGCTATTTCATATAATATTTGTATTTCAGATACAAAAGAACTGTTTTATGCAACTATTAAAGAAACCTTAAGAAATATATTTTGTCTTAAAATCACAGGACATTTGCCATTTTTTAGTTTTTTTTTGTCAGGACACAACTGCCCAAAATGGAACTGTCCCTCGCAAAGAGGGACAGGTGGTAACCCTAGTCTGTGTAAATTTATAGTTGTCTAGGCCCCTTGGGGTGCCTAAAGCTTGCTTGTCTAAAATCTATCCCTTTCTAACAATCAACAGTGAAATTAAAGGTAAAACAACAAAATGTGAATCAAAGCAAATCTTGTTAACAAGCTGTACCTATAAACAGTGAAAAACAGCGATAATAAATACAAAATAAATTCAAATAAAACTTCTCTTACTAGTCAATTCCACAGTAAATCACTAACTAAGGTAGGATTGTTTAGATATGCTCAGGATTTATTTTAATAGGCTTCACCGAGAAAGAGATTTGTTGGTCATTAAGTTTATTAGTAACATTTTCTTTAAAGAGTTGTCAATTTTCTAATCACCAGGATTATTCTATTTATATTTATTAAGATCATCATGGATTTTTTAAAAAAATATTAAGCATTCCTATATATCTGAATTAAGCTTATAAGTGTGAGGATTTTGGATAATATTGATTTGTGCCTTTTTACTTGACATTTTACTTCTATTAGCTAATCTCTGTATATTTTAGAAGGTATTCCATAACTGTGTAATTTTATTTTTTCTAAAGCTATCTCTACTTTATGCATTAAAACTTTTTGATATTTTGTCATTAATTTTGTTAATGACTTCAGTATTATCTAATTTCTTTGTTGTTCAGACTTTGCTTAATGGATTTCTTCTTGCATTTCTAACAACTCTTTATCCCAATCTTTAATTTTACTATTTGCCCATTTTCTCATTCTGTCTTTACTATGCATTTTTAAGTCCCATAATATGACTTTACTAACCTGACCGTTATCATTTAAAGATAAAAATTCTCAATTTGTTCCTTAAGGTAACTATTAAATTCTTTTAATTTCATATATATATATATATATATATATATATATATATATATATATATATATATATATATATATATATATATATATATATATATATATATATGAATGACTAATATATATATATATATATATATATATATATATATATATATATATATATATATAAATGGGATTTTATAAATAATCTGAAAAGTCGTTATATCCATTAATATGTTAATACTTAGTGTATTATGAGATAAAGGGTGAGGAATAGTTTTAAAATACTTCACTTTATTAAGTCTTTAGAAGCATAAATCCTGTCAATTATAGTTTTCATCCCATGGACATGAGAATAATGAGTGAAGAACAATGCCTTATCTTCTGCTTTTACTAGCAAATTAAATAAATTACTATTACTAATTCATCTGCTTAGTGTGTTAGCTGAGACCAGAATTTTAGCTTTCTTCAGTTCACTTGCATCTTCTATACTAGATATGCAGTTAAAACAATCCTTCCAATGACATTGTAATAAGTTTAAGTGATCTTTAGCCAGTCTTGCACCTATTCCAGGGATCCAATTAAAATTAACTAGTGTATAGAGTTTGGCATTATATTTAATTAGTACAAATGTATACATTCCTTTGGGATCATTAATGGATTCATTGACCTTAGTCATTATAGTAGATTTTCTCTTATGCATAGCAGCTCTTCTACTCTTTTGTTAAACAAATCAAGATGATAACATTTCTTAACATAAGTTATTTAAATATCGTATAGCTTTATCTATCAATTGAGTCTCTTGCAACAATATAATGTCTCCTCTATTTCATTTTAGATATCTCATTAATAATTTCCTTTTGTTACCATTATTCACTCCATTTATTTTATTAGATAACAAATTAAAACAATCCATACTACATATTTAAAAAGATTTATTTTAAAAGATTTTATGATATATTTATCCAGCATATTAATATAATTGTATATAATACTCTAATGGATTCATCCAACACTATTTTATAACATTTTACATTTTTTAATTCATCATTTGTAAAGATTAAACTACTAAAACTCATAAATAACAAAGACAGAAACAGGTCTACAATTATAACTGTATATATTACTAATAAAACACAACCTACAATGGATACCAACGTTCCTAGTTTGCCTATTGGATAGACAAACTATTTCTCTACCTACCAATACCTAAAAATAATCGGAAAAACTAGTCAAAAGCTAAAGTGACTTACAAATAGTTAATGTAATTTTATATATAAGTTAAAAATAATAAGAAACTATTGTAAAGTTTCACAGTCGTTAAAAATGAAGACAGATACATTTCTTTCTCTCTTTCAGTGGCTTTTATTAACTACAGTACACACGTGCGGCAGCCTCATGGAAAGTACCAGGGAGACTCCCAGAACAAAGAAATAAACAAGCTTATATACTGGTGATATTGCTGACAGTACAGAAATGTAAAACTGGACCAATTAGATTATTATACAAGGCAATTAACCAATCAAAGGTTTACCCATAAACATAAGACAATTCACATCATCATATCTCTAGGCAAAAGAGAAAATCGGATATATTTCCATAAAAGGCACATTTCCTGCCTTCAGGCAGACTCTAGCTTGTTCAGTAATTTTCCATTGTTCACAGTTCAGAGTTAACAGTACTCGGTACATTTCAGTATATATGAACTGTCACATACTCAATTCCCTTGAAACACATGCTTTGGCTGTTCATATTCTACAATCTCCCATTTGATGCTATGTAAGCATCATCATTTAACCTGTCATACATTTGCCACAGATCTAGCATAACCATGCTACTAGTCTTTTCATCATTGAAAGACATTTTCATTTCATTATCTACAGTCATAGGTGCAGGCATATAAAATGTAGGCACTTTTTTCTCAGTTTTTGAAGATATCAATTTTAAAATCAGTGCTTTGATTAAAAATAAGACAGTGAAAGCAACAATTGCTAATACTGCAATTAATAAGATCAGTTTTAACAGTCCACCACCCCAACCTGAGAACAAGCTGGTTAACCAAGCCCATGTTGCGCTATCAGCCTCTTTGGCCTCTGAAAGTTTGGAAATTCTCTGAATCAGTTGGAGGTGGCTCTCAATTTCGTGCTGATTGTCAGGAATAAAAGTACAGCACTCCTCCTGGATTAAAGCGCAAGTTCCTCCTTTTGCCGCTAGGGTGAAATTGAGGACCATATGGTTTTGGAATACTTACAGCCCTCATGGCAGTCAGTTCATCAGTTACTAGTTCTAAGGCAGAAAATGTAGCATTGCTCAAGATTTCAAGCAGTTTAGATAACTTTCTCAGTTCCCAAATTGATTTCACTGCTCCGTATGATAGGATTATACCAGCCCATGATATTACATCATCACCCAAGTCCATATGGGACAGTCCTTTGGTACTAGCATGAGCCAGGTCATGATGATAGATCCATGAAGCATCAACTTTACCTACTGGATTGGCAGGCTTCTTGACCTCTTGAACGTTCTGAATTTTTCCCTTAGGTAATGTAGATACATGTCGGATAGCTGGGACTAGGTACCCCAGAAAACAGCTGCCAGACCAGTTTCCAGATAGCCATTTATATGCTTTTCTTCCACATACAAAATAACAGTTATCTACTTTGATGGTGATATTGATAGGTTTAAAGCGATTCTCAGCATTCTGCCACCCTTCAAATATTTTCCAGTAGACAGTTTCTATTTTCCAGGAAAAGTTAGCTAAAGAGTTTTTCACAATTCTTGATATAGGTGAGAAATTGGTTACACAACCCCATGCAGTGCAGTTATATACCACCATTTTGTTGCAATGGCTCCACACTACTCTGATTTTATCAAGTTTCTGGAAACACACAGTTCCATTTTGATGGACAGACAACTGTAATGCTACTTTGTGTTTCAAAATAACTCTTGATGTGTCATAGGTCAGATTCATCCATGTCTCTTCAATCCCTAAAGGAACTATATTTAGCATCAATCCCCCATGAACCATAGGAATGGCAGTGCAGATCCAACAAATGAAAACATTAAGGGATGATGCATAAGTATATTTTATGTCTTGGTAGGTATTGAATGGTGGATGCCATGCAATTCTTTTGGCATGAGGTATTACTGTAGCGGAAAATAGAAATGGCCACAGTAAAAATAGAAAAACAACAAAAATAACCACCAAGATTGTTGCACAGTACTTCAGTGGAAATGGTGGTTTTGGTGGTATGGTATGAGAATGGGGAAGTGTTCCGATTGGTGAAATGTCAGACATTGTCAGGTGCAGGAACAGTATGGCTGAGAGTACGGGAAGCGATAGGTGGAGATTCTGGAGCTGTGAAGGGTAGAGGTGTTTGATATTCAGAAAGGACGACTTTCTTAACGTGTGATAGATGAATCCAGGTTGGTGAGCCTTGTAATCGTACTGCTGAAGAGGTTGCCAATAGAACCAGGTAAGGCCCTTTCCAACGAGATTGCAGTGCTGTTTTTCTGGAAAAAGACTTGACATGCACCCAATTGCCTGGTTGTAGTTCTGAAGTTGTAAAAGTATCAGGATTATGTTGTGCAGCTGCTACTAGGTGATGATAACACTGTAAGAAAGAAACAAGAGAAGTGCAGTATACAATAACATCATAATCAAAGGCATCCTACTCAGAAAAGGGTGGTGGTGGAGTCATGGGCATTAACATAGGTCAGCCCATTTGAATTTCATGAGGAGAAAGACCTTTAGTAGGATGTACTTGTGCTCTCATAAAGAGCTAGTGGTAAGGCCTGTACCCAAGTGAGGCCTGTTTCAGTAGTAATTTTTGCTAGTCTAGTTTTCAGTGTTTGATTCATGCGTTCTATAATTCCAGATGCCTGCTGTCTATATGGACAGTGAAATTTTAAAGTGATGCCCAACATAGTACACAGTGAGTCAATTGATTGAGCTGTAAAATGTGTCCATGGTCTGAATATATATAACAAGGAACACCAAATCGAGGTATAAAGTCATAGCAAAGTTTCTTAGCAACTGAGATAGCATCATTTTTCACACAAGGGTATGCTTCTAACCATCCAAAAAAAAACATCAACAATAGTTAAAACATATTTAAAATGTGCGCAAATTGTTAATTCAATAAAATCCCATTGCAAAGCACAAAATGGGCCCAATGGTTTTGGTAAGGGTTGTACGGGAGCCATTGTGCCTTTGGAAATATTGTACTGTAAACAAATGGAGCATTTGCTCACAAAGTGCTGTACAGAAACAGAAAGCTTTGGGGCAAACCAATCCTTTTGGATTTGTTTTATTAAAGCTTGTACCCCAACATGGGCTGGCAAATGATAAGATTTAATGAGGGAATTTAGCATGGATAGGGGGCAGACTAATCTGCCACCAGGATGTTGCCAAATTAAATCAGATCGTTTAAAACAATTTTGAGCCAGCCATGTTTTTCTTTCTGATTCTGAGACCTCATTCTGTAAAGCTTTGAGTACCATATCATCAAAAGTTTTCATAGGTTGTAATGGCTGCAAAAAGTGACCTTGAACAGTTTGGGACAAAGAAGCCTGTTTAGCAGCCCAGTCAGCAAAATTATTTCCTTTACTCTCAAAAGTGTCATTGGATTGATGGGCTGCACATTTAAGAACAGCAATTTCAGAAGGTAGCAATAAGTCTTGTAATAAATTATTGATATACAAATGGTTTTTAATGGGTGTTCCGGAAGATGTTAAGAACCCCCGTTCTTTCCACAATATACCAAAATCATGAACAACACCATGGGCATAACGGGAATCAGTATAAATAGTAACAGGCTTGTCTTTAGCTAGTTTACATGCATGTGATAATGTCACTAATTCCGTGGCCTGTGCGGAGGAGCCAGTTGGTAATCGTGCTGATTGCAATACTTCAATCGGTGTTCAGACTAACCAAGCAGCTTGGAATTTTCCGGAGTTTGTTCTTAAACAGGATCCAGCAACGAAAAGAACTAAATCAGGATTTTGCAAAGGAGTATCAAATAAATTCAACCTAGGAGAAAGAACAGAGTTAACTACTAACACACAATCATGGGGTTCGCCCTCATCTGAGGTTGGTATTAAAGAGGCAGGGTTTAGTGGTGGGCAGCATTTAATTTGTAGAGTAGGATTTCCCATTAAACTTATTTCGTATTTAGTAAGACGTGCATTTGAAAGATATTGTGTTTTAGTTTTCAAAATTAAGGCTTGAACAGCATGCGGGACTGCTAGTACAGTGTCATGTCACAGGGTTAGTGGAGCTGCCATATCTACCAAGACAGCAGCAGCAGCCACAGCCCATAAGCAGGCTGGATAACCAGAAGCAACCGGATCCAACTGAGTACTATAGTAAGCAATTGTTCGGTATCCACCAGTGCGTTGCTGGGTTAAGAGACTCAGAGCAGTCTTATTTCATTCACAACAGAAGAAAACAAAAGGTTTAGAATAGTCCGGTAACCCAAAGGCAGGAGGATTAACCAGGGCTGTTTTAATTGCCTGAAAAGCTTCATCATGCTGTGACATCCAGAGTAGAGGGTCTGTAATGTCCTTTTTCAAGAGTTGCAACAGAGGGGTGGTAATTTCTGAAAAATTAGATACCCACTGTCTACAGTATCCTGCTAGACCAAGGAACCCTCTAAGTTGTCTCTGGGTTACAGGACGAGGTGCAGTTTGGATAGAACTGATACGGTTTGGGAGTATTCAACAAGAACCCATTTCAATTATGTGTCCTAAATACTGTACTTTATCTTGACAATATTGTAATTTTGATTTATTTACTTTAAATCCACATGCGGCTAGGAATTTTAACACTAAAAGAGAATCTTCCTTACAGGCGTTATTGTCTGGGGAGGCTATAAGGATATCGTCCACATATTGGACTAGTACTGAACGGGAAGGTAGCTGTAAATCTTGTAATTACCTATGCATTTCCCTTGAAAATAAAGTTGGGGATTCTACATATCCCTGTGGCAACTGGGTCCAAGTGTACTGTTGCCCTTTGTAGGTAAAAGCAAACAGATATTGACTATCAGAATGTATTGGGATAGAGAAAAAGGCTGATGAAATATCTAATGCTGTAAAACATTTAGCTGTAGGTGGGATACAACTTAAAATAGTAGCAGGGTTTGGCACAATTGGGAAGACAGGCATAACTGCTTTGTTAACTTCCCGTAGATCTTGTGCAAATCTGTAAGCTTGTTTACCAGGTTTCTTTACCGGTAATATTGGAATATTACACGGGCTTGTGGTGGGCACTATTATCCCTTGCTGTGCTAGTGCAGAAATAACAGGGGCTATACCAGAAATAGCCTCAGCCATCAGAGAGTACTGTGGTACTTGCAGCAATTTTGCTCCAGGTTTTAGAGTTATTTTTACAGGGATAGCTGAAGTTAAAAATCCTACATCATTATCATGAGTTGTCCACAAGCAAGAGGGCAGGGAGTGTAAATCTTCATTTCTGTTAGAATCTGACTGAATATACATTGATTGCAATGTGATAGTATCATCCAAGGCTGCTAAAGTAGTGTCCTGTTGGTCTGGAGGTACTTGGAGATAGACTCCATCAGCTGTGCAAAAGATGGTGGCCCCCATTTTGTACAATAAGTCTCGTCCTAATAAATTTAAAGGCGCTGATGGTCCTACTAAAAAGGCATGATTATCCTGCAACACTCCCAAAGTTATTGGGACCGGAACCGTCTCAGAATATTCGATAGGTATACCGGAAACACCCACTCCTTTAGTAACTTTATTAGAAAGTGGAATATTCATGGCTGTTCTGCTAGTTAGCATAGATTTAGTTGCACTGGTATCAATCAAAAATGGATATGGTTTGTTTTTAACTAGTAACATAACATGTGGTCCGTCCTGATCCACAGGAAGGAAGGGGTACAACTGCTGTTGTGTCTGTTCAGGGAACCTTCATTGTGGTTGTTGTCGAGGTTTGGCGTCCAGTTAGAATTCCATTGTTGTGGCGGCTCAGTGTATGGTGCAGGTTGCTCTGCCAAATATGGACACTCATTTTTCCAATTGCCCATCTGGCTGCAATTTAAACTTTCGTTCTGATTATTTGGATTCTGGGTTTGGGTAGGTTGTGTGTCTTTATAGTTTTGTTTATTGTGAGTCGCTGGACTTTGACTTCTGCCTTTCCCCCGTCCCCGCCCTCGTTCTCGGTGACCAGGTTGGCCCAGAGCTTTACACATTTGAATTTGTGCTTGTACTAATTTTTCCTGTAAATCCTTCTTTTCTTTAGCAAATGGTCAGATAGGTATTGTACTTGCTGGACTAACTCATGCAGGCCCAGACTGGGCCAATTTAAACATACTTCCTTTAATTTATCTCTCACTTGAGGGCGTAACCCATCCACAAAAGCGGCTGATAGCCCGCTCTGTGCTGGCCGTTCGGTGGGCTCTGGGTATCCGGAATATGCCTCAAAAGCATCAGTAAGTCGTTGTAAATATTCGTCTATAGGTTCATCTTCTTTATGTAAGACTGATTTAATCTTAGACCAATTTGGGGTAGGTGGCACTATAACGATAATAGCATCAACAATTTGTTGTCTAACCACTTCAAAACCATTTTCCCCTCGTGTGTTATGCTTTGGTATTGGGGTGGGGACATTAGCATGATCCCAGATACGTTTCATCAGATCAGCTGGAACAGTGTATTGGAGGACAGCTTTAACTTCTTCTGTAGTAGGATTTTGTAAACATATGTGTCCTGCTAATACGCATTGAAACTTTGCTGGGTTATTACGAATGAAAATCGACTGCCGACCATGCCCTAGGTACGATGACAGTAGCCGGTTGTTCTGCATCTCTAGCATGTGCTGGATTTGGAATGTCTCTCAGTGGAAATAGTCCTGCTTCATCTGATGAGCTCGTGCTCGAATCGGAAGTGAAGCTTTGATGAGATTTATCTGGATTAATGTAATCATCCTTAACCACAATTGGGCATTGTTTATAATATTTACCCTTGTGTGAATAAACCGTTTTCCTATTTTGAGGTATTTTCAACTGACTGGACCTAGGGTCAAAAAGCATTTGCACTTTTCTTTTGTGTTGTTTCTTAATCTTAGAGCGGGTCACTCTAGGGGATGATTTGCCTGTATCTATTTGGTGAGGTTGTTCTATAGTCAGGTGACTAGGTTGGCCTCCTATCACCTGATCTCCCCATCTGGGGTCCTGAATGATTTGCTCTTCCATCCACCGGCCTTCACTTGGTATTGTAGAACTAACAGTTCCATCCTGTAGTTGTGAAGGTTGATATTGTGGTGGAGGAGCAGTAGGGGGTGGGGGAAACCATGGATTATCATCTTCAGATGATTCTGGTATCTGTAGTTTATTTAATTCTTGTACTGGATATAATCCCTTAAAGGGTGGGTCTTTTAAACGTTTATCATTAGCTATGTCTAGATTCTTAGTAGTTTGTCGCAGTTCCTTTATCTGCTCTTTTAACTTTTGTTGACTATCCTTAAGACTACTAACGACTGAATCTTTTTCTCGTTCTTTTGCCTCACACATCCAGTCATTAAAAGCTGCCCAGCACAACCTTGGTATTTTTCCTTTCTTTTTTAATTTATTTTTGTGTAAATTAGTCAGAACATCTTTATTAAAATTACCATTTTCTGGAAAAGCAAGATCGCCGTTGTCCTTAGTAAGGGCGCTCCAATGATCTAAAAACATACAACTGTCCCAGGACACCCGATAAAACATATAACCAGTTGGTGTAACTTTTTCTGGCTCATTTATTTTACCCGCACTCACTCCCATTTTCACTCAGTACCCCACTATCACTCGATAAGCTATACCTGTTTACCACAAGTTTACCTAAGGTGTTATGAAAACGTCTTGTTACCCCACCCTATTACAAGATGCTATACCTGTTTGACACAGGTTTAGCTAAGGCATTATAAAAACGTCTTTTTACCCCACTCTCATACAATAAGCTATATCCATTTAACACGGGTCTAGCTGAGACGTTATAAAAACGTCTTTTTACCCCGCTCTCATACAATAAGCTATACCTGTTTGACACAGGTCTAGCTAAGACATTATAAAAATGTCTGTTTACCCCGCTCTCATACAATAAGCTATACCCGTTTAACATGGGTCTAGCTAAGATGTTATAAAAACGTCTGTTTACCCCTCTCATTCCTCCTGTCATACGTATGACACCAGTTCTGTATTAACCCCACTCTCATACTGCGTATTCAAAGCAGAAAGAAATGCATGCCACTTACCTTAAAACGACTGAAGGAGAGAAATCATAACTTTGTCAGAAAGAGAAAAAAAATTTGTTCATAAAAATTTTAGAAGGCAGACAGGGACAGAAAAATGAAAGAAATACCACAGAAGCAGAAAAATCTGTTGTGGGCCCTTTAGCAGTATTTTGTTCAGTTCTCAACTGCTGCAGCTTGCTCTTAATTCAGATCCGAGTAAACAGCACCAATTGTAAAGTTTCACAGTCATTAAAAATGAAGACAGATACATTTCTTTCTCTCTTTCAGTGGCTTTTATTAACTACAGTACACACGTGCGGGAGCCTCACGAAAAGTACCAGGGAGACTCCCAGAACAAAGAAATAAACAAGCTTATATACTGGTGATATTGCTGACAGTGCAAAAATATAAAACTGGACCAATTAGATTATTACACAGGGCAATTAACCAATCAAAGGTTTACCCGTAAACATAAGACAATTCACATAATCATATCTCTAGGCAAAAAAGAAAATTGGACATATTTCCATAAAAGACACATTTCCTGCCTTCATTGTTCACAGTTCAGAGTTAACAGTACGCGGTACATTTCAGTATATGTGAACTGGTCACATACTCAATTCCCTTGAAACACATGCTTTGGCTGTTCATATTCTACACTATTAATTTAGTTATATATGTTGTCATTTATATCATTATGTAAAAGTTTAAAAATCCTCTTCTATTAATGACAAATATTAAATAATCCAATAAATATTGTACTATATACCTATTTATGTAATAGGAGTATAAATTATCCATTAAGTATTCTTAAATTATTCATTCATTCAACATTATTATAACTAAATCTCTAAAAAAATAAGTAGAACAGAGTTGGACCTAAAGAGATAAAGAGATTTGTAAACGTACAGGTGATATATACAATGTTTCTTTTATCTTTAAAAGAATCACAGGCCTAAAGCAGATGCCCTATGCTGATGGTCTAAAAAAACTCTACCTATACTCTGTCGCATATCGTCTACTCAGAGATGATCTATGCGTAACATACAAGGCCATGTCAAACCCACAGCTGTTGGGCATGCTACAATTAAAGAAATCCCAATCCCTCAGACACACACGCTCCCTGGATCTAAACCTTGTCATTACAATGAAGAAAACATGCTGGAGGGATAGGTTCCTGATGCAGTGACTCCCCAGACTCTGGAATAGACTGCCCATACATGTCAAGCAGAGCGCCCCTTTGGGCCCTCTTCAAAAGGAACCTTGATGATTGGATGGGAGATAGGAAAATCATCCCAGGGATCATGTCAGTAGCCCTGATAGACAGGAGTCCAGGGGAGTGAATACTGTGGGAAGAAATAGCCAGGGAATTGTTATGGCTAGGCTTGTATAGGCCCTAGGGCCGATAGCCTAGCACCAATCTATGAACCTATGAACCTATGAACTCTCATACAATCAAATAAAAACAGTTAACAGAGTGACAATAATTCCTAGATATTCAGATTTGAAACAACTGACACATAAATCTTAAAAGCATATGCATTTAAACAAATCAGTTATAGCCAAACATTACTGCAGAAATCTCAACACCTCTGTAAACTTAAATATGGATAACTTCTAAACTGTGGGAACATTCATCATAACCCAGAATGTACCATACATATTACTGTATTAGGTAATCTTAATACAACTTTCTGGAGCAGGTCAACTGAATTAAAACTATGCCATATAAATGCCCATAGTATATAAAATAAAATAACAGACCAGCATATCTCTCAACACTTCTGACATAATTGCTGTAACAGAATCAAATTCAAATATGAGGAAGCCACTGCCTCCCAGCTACAACATTGCCAAAATAATCATACTGGTAAAATAGATGGTGGTGTAGCAGCGTTTTTTTTCAAAAAAAATTGAACTGGCCATGAATCCTCTACAAATACCATGCACTGATAAATTTGAAATCATAGTCACTAAACTGAAAATTCACTTAAGTTACATATAGCGACACTCTGAATATCTTAAATTTTAGACAAGTACCTCTATAAGGGAAAATTATAGGTAACCTTTATATTTATTGGCCCAGGGGCACTCATAAGACTGTTCACCCTACTATCAAACTATATGGACTAATGCAATGAAATCATATGACCACAAAAATAGAAAAAAAAGTATCTTGGACAGGGTACTGATGTCAGATCCTACCAATAATTACCCATGCAGGAAGGATGCTTAACACAATTAGTTAACATAAACCACTTTTTGCCATATGAAAAAACACCAAATTTCATAGAAATATCATGAATAAAATAGCGAAAAATATAATCAAATAAAAAAAAAATGTTTGTGTCTGTCCTTCTGCATAGCAACTGGGGGCCACTAAAAACACAACCTTTAGATGTTGCAGTAATTCCATTCATCTATACCTTCTTCTTCTTATCAAACTCTGGAAAAGTTCACTCATACTGTACCATAGAGGGTGGTAGAGCAAAGAGTAGTTTATTTTTCTTATATTGCTTTATTGTAATTTTGTATTGCTTCATTGCCTTCTTCAATGTTGTATTGTGGTGCATTTTAATTACATCCATTGTCTTTTAATTGTATTCTGCTTTGTACTGCATATTCAAACTAGGAAAGAGACCAGAGCTGTACCTCTTTTGAATCACACGGATCATATCTAATTGCTTAGTGCATACTGCAACAATAAGAATATTAACCCATTTTTCAATCTTACCTTTAAAATATTCAACATCTACACAAAGACTACCAATCAGCGGGGAACCCTTATTCTACCTCTCAGTAGTCGTGTTGGGATTAGTGCTTCTGTTTGCTCCTGCTGAGAGAAGGAGCATAGGGACATTATTTCCTGGAGACTTGATCGCTAGAGAGCCTAATAACTGCTTCATAGGTACTAACTTGGAATGTGTGCTTCTAGTTTGCAAACCCTGGTGAGAGATGGAGCAGAGTGCATTGATTCCTGACAGTCTCTGACTGGGCAGTGAGTGTCTTGCATTTCAAGATATCTACCAGGAAAAGACTCCACCAAACCTACAGACCCCTGCATCATTTGGGACAAGACTGTTGATCACCAAAGAGCATGTAACCTGTTTTGCAGCTGGAGATTGGTGCAATTGCTTTGCTTCTGGAGAGAGAAAAAGCAACAAGCTATTGTATCCCAGCAGTATGAAGCTGTGGTGAGACCAGCACTAGTAGTAATCAGGTAGCAGTCAATTAGGTGAATCACCACCATTCATCATTCATGACAAAGATAATTCTTTTCAATAAATACTGCTTGATTAGCTACTGTCTAACCTAACTTCAGTATATCTCCCTAAATACTTCATCCATAAATCATCAGGGTCTACTTTATTAGTTTCCCCTGAAGTGTTTGGCTGTGCCTTGTATACATGCAGGCACCTTGAGGTGAAATGTTTTCCTGTAAAACACCCTTGAAATTTCTATAATACCTCGTTGCATACAATGTAACTAGTTTTGCAATGACAAACACTGCTCCCAGAGTTGCAAACCAGATACCTGTAGCTTTATTTTTTTCACTGCAACCTTCTAATCAATAAAAAGGGCCTGTTGCCATGGATATTCCCACTATCTCTGTTACCATCTTGGTAGATATGAGCAGCCTGAGACAATGTAGATATTGCCTCATGTTTATTGACAGACAGCTAATTCTCAAACAAACTAATAAGGTGTGAGAGAGATGTATTTACACAATGTCACAAGGCAAAGCATTCACATAAAGGTACTCCTAATGTCAACCAAGTTGTCTGTAGTACACATGATACATCCATCACACACAGTGAAAAACAGACACAAAGACCCAAATATGCTAAGGCACTTAAATGTAACCTTTCTAAACCCCAAAGATCTTCTAACTGAAGTAAACAGAACATAATAGCCTCAGGAGCATCAAATGTGCTCTTTCAAAACAACACCCACATCAACACATAAAGTCACATCTGATGGAGTGTCTACTTCTAAGCCCACAAAGCAAGCCACCACACAATCCAACATTCTGGTCATTGGAGACTCCATTGTGAGACATACTGATGTCCCTCTCACCAGGCTGAGTAAGGAAAAAGTAAATGTTGCTTATCAGTGGCCAAGATCTGCCACATTACATGCACTCATGCCACTGAACCACAAGTGCTAGTATGACTCAGTCATAGTCCACATGGGAGTAAATGACCTGAGATGTACCTCCCTAGACTATATGAAGAGCGACATCATGGAGTTCTTGGAATATGTGTCCCAGGCTGGTATGAGCCTAGGATTGAGAAGCATTCTGTCTTTTCCAAGGATGATGCCACAATACAAGCAAAAGATGGCTAACTTTAATACTAGGCTTAGTTTCTGGTGTCTTTCTATGGGGTGCAATATTTGTCAGCAAATAAGTAAATGGTTCACAGACCTTGTTGCTTTGCCAGGGTCTACAACTCTCCTATCTTATGAATATTAGCTAAAACATTGTACTCTCCCAAAGGGTTGTTTTTAAGCAATACCAAACTGAACATACTTCCAACACAGCAAATCAAAACAAAAAAAATATAAAGGTTACACTGCTCACTGTTAGGGATCTAAACAAGAAACTTCATTCCCTACACGCTCTCCTCACCCTACAGAACACTAATGTCTGTGCTGTCACTGAG
This sequence comes from Protopterus annectens, assembly GCF_019279795.1. NCBI lineage: Eukaryota > Metazoa > Chordata > Ceratodontiformes > Protopteridae > Protopterus > Protopterus annectens. The sequence goes on along the minus strand of NC_056729.1, from coordinate 1,642,102,105 downwards.
ACATGGTTTACAGCTGTGGAGCGTACCCTGGCAGTGCAAGGCTATAACACCTTCAACATATTTAGACTAGCTACTACAGATGCAGGAAGTAAAGTTTGAGGTGTCTCAGTTTACATCAAAAATAAATATTCCTCAAGACTGGTCAAATATGACGATGTACTTCTCCACATTCAAATCACCATAGGCAAAATTCCATACCACTTCCTTGGAAGTTATAGGTCTCCCTCTATGACACAGGAAACCCATAACATGCATTTAAGCTTACTGGGTTACCTTAATTGCCCCTGTGTTAAATGGGAGTCATATACAACACCAAATTTGCAGACAAAGGGATTCCTGGATTTCATAAATGCAAACTTCCTGGACCAGATTGATAATACACTGTCCAGAAGTGCAAACATACTCAGATATGTTCCTCCTGCATACCCTTTAGTGTAATGTACTCTTTTGTAAGGTGAGACCACAAAATGATCTCCTTTGAAGTAAAAATAATCCTGGAACCCCAGCTAACCCTTGAATGTTCAGGAACTACTCTAAGGCCAAATTTCTACCATGAAGTGACAACCTGACTAAATTTCAAGCTAGTATTCCTTTAAGGCCAGCTTTAATTAGTAGAAGGTGAACTTGATTTTTTTAATTATATGTGATTTTAACTTGTATAAGTGTTTTACTTTGAGTTGCTTTTTATATGGATCTGATGAAGCGGTAACCCCGTGAAAGCACTCATCCTTTTCTAATAAAGAAGTGTTTTAAGACGTTTTTTGCCTTTTTTTAAGCTTTGTTGATGTGCTCACATCTTATTTTTAAGCCTAAATTTCAAGCCCCCCCCCCCAATAATCCCTGTGAACACTACTACCTACATGGACCTCTTTACAGAAACCCTGATACAAACATGTTAATAAATGGCACAGAGGCAACTGTATCCACCATGAGTAAGTACAGAACTAACTATAAAATCAAACCACCCTGCTGGGATCATGGCATCAATAGGATGTATAACAGAATGAAGAAAAACATTGCAAAAATTAGGAGATGTAGTAACCAGCAGACAAAAAACACTCTTATCAAACTAAACAAACAATTCAGAGGACAAACAGTTCATCAAAGCTAAATTTGAGGTAAATTTGGCAGCCACAAGACATTATTTAGTTATGTGCACAACCTCAAAGGATTGTGTGCCAAGCTCATTGTTAATGTAACCACCTCTACTAAGCCAGAAGATATAGCAAACCTACTCACATACAAATTCAGCTCTAACTTTATGCCCCTCTTTTTTTCCCCTTTAGCCTCCCTTCTGGAAATACTATCAACTATAACTGCCCTACTATCACCGAACTAAAGCAAAAGTGATGAACGCTGATCCCCTGTGTCTTGATACGCCATCCTCAAGATAAGGTCACAAAAAACGGAAAGTTCAGCCGATATATATTAAAATCAAGTATTTACTAAATGCCAATGATTGTATTTTTATGACTGCACTTTTATGACTGTGTTATTATTTCAATGCCTTTCATTGGCATTTAGTATTTTAAGGAATTCCTACAGTTGTTTGCTTTTTAAGTGTATGTTGTTTTAACACAGTGCATTTTGGCGCCAATGAGGTTATTTAAATGTTACTACAACACTTTTATGGAGTTCTGATAAAGCTTGCATTGTAGTGACTGAAAGCGCTTAACTTTTGGATAATAAATACTTGATTTTAATATATATCGGCTGAACTTTCCTTTTTTTGTGACCTTATCTTGAGGTTGGCATGTCAAGACACAGGGGATCAGCGTTAATCACTTTTGCTTCAGTTCATTGGTTCACTGAATGCTGGAATTGCTTTGGTTTTGGCCCTACTATCACCAGGTAACTGGTCCTCAATGCTTTCTCTAAGGTCAAGAATACTGCATTGATGGACCAAGACACTATCCCAGGCTGCCTTCTAAATAGCATGTAACATGACCTATCAGACCCTTTGAAGTCACTATTTAACCATGGCCTCCAACCAGGATTCATGCCTCATGAGTGGAGAACAGCAGCATCACAGTGGTGGGCCATCTACAGACCCTGGAAACTACAGACCCATAAGTCTCAGTAGTCTAACATGAAAGTCTGTGGAAACACTTACCATTTAAATGATCGATAATGACACTAAAAACCTCCAGGCACTCAATCCAACTTGTTTCAGACCTGTGGACTAAAACTAAATGCCAAAAATACAGGGCAGTATCTTTCAGGATGTCATCCACCCCTAGTAACTATCATATTATAAACATACCCCTAAGAGTCAACCCAGTAATCAGGGACTTAAGGACACATAAAAAATAACCTAGCCTTTGACCATCAAATGTCTACAGCAGTGAGGAAATTAGTTTATGTTGTGCAATTTATAAAGGTATGACATCTGGGTCCAAGGAGCATATTTTCCTACTGTATTTGGCATTCAACAGACTTATCATTGAGTACAGTGACCCTTTGCTATGTGCATAACCAGGCACATCCACCATCTGTAATGTCCACAGAGATTCCTCATGAAAACACAGCCTACCTGGACCTCGCAAAAGCCTTCGACACATTACCCCACTCGGGCATCATAAATAAGTTTACCAGCGTAAATATCAACCCCTATATCACAAGATGAGTTGCAAACTGGCTCAGAGATAGAACCCACATGGTCAGAATTGCAGGTGCCATGTCCGAATCCAAACCAGTTACAAGTGGCATCCCACAGGGCTCAGTTCTGGGACCTCTCTTGTTCGGTATATACTTCTCTGAGGTTCAGGTTAACACAGGGGGATTATGGCTGACAAAGTTCGCAGATGACTGCAAACCGGGGGCCATAATTGAATCTCCAGCTGACACAAGCATCCTCCAAAAGGGTCTTACAGAGATGGATGCTTGGTGCCAGAGCCACGGCCTCAAGCTAAATTCTAAAAAATGCATAGTCATCCCCTTTGGGAAAAACAAGGTACCCACAAATTACCACATAGGTGGTAATCCATTAAGTACGGAAGAAGTAATTAGAGATTTGAGGACCAACGTAGATAGTAATCTCTCCTTTGATAATCACATTGCCAAGTTGGTTAAAAAGACCTTCTATATAGCCCACCTTATCACGAAAGGGTTCGCATCTAGATCAAGAGAGGTCATTGTGCCCCTCTACTCGTCACTCATCAGGCCCATAATTGAATACAATGCCCCTTTTGGGATGTACCTTACCCAACACCTGCAGCAACTGGAGAGACCCCAAAAGTACCTCACAAAGAGGATCATGGGCTACAAACAGATGTCCTATGCAGCTCGACTAAAGAAACCCCAGCTCTACTCAGTTGCTTACCGCCTACTCAGAGGTGATCTATGCCTGACGTACAAAGCCATGTCAAACCCAGAATTAATGGACATGCTCCACTTCAAAAAATCCAAGTCCCTTAGAGCTACATGCTCCAGGGACCTAAACCTCAGCACAAAAATAAATAGGACATGCTGGAGGGACAGATTCATTTCCCAGAGGCTTCTCTCACTCTGGAATAGAATCCCAGTTCATGTTAGACATAGCCCCTCGCTGACCCTCTTCAAGCAAAATCTTGACGCGTGGATGGGAAATCCCAAATTCACCCCTGGGATCTCTTCTGTGTCCCTGCTAGACAGAGGCACAGTAAACTAATCTTAAAAGGGTACCTTCTGTGACCTACTTTACAGAGGCACAGTAGGCTAATCTAATAGGGAGGCATAAGCCAAGTACACTCTGGCTAGGCTTATAAATGCCCTAGGGCAGATAGACTAGTATCTACCTATGAACCTATAAAAGAATACATGACATAAGTAATATGTCCTATACGGACTGCTTCAATGTCCGATTGCTTAACATTTTGGGTTAATGGAAATCACATGCCTGTATTGTGTCTCCTAGATGCTGTTGAGGAGAGATCTATGCCTGACGTACAAGGTATTGTCAGACTACACTCTGAGGGACCTCCTGTATATCTACAAAGTAAATAGCACCAGAATTATCCATTCTAAAGACTTAAACCTTACCTGTGATATAAATAAGATCTGCTGGAGAGATGGGTATGTAAGACAAAGACTGCCCCTTCTCTGGAACAGGCACCCCATCCTTGTGAAGCAGAGTTCCTTTCTAACCAAACTCATGTAAATTGGACAATTGGATTGGGTACATGAAACTCATCCCTGGTTTTGCATTTATATCACTAATGGACACAGGCAGCCTAAAATGGTTCATCTCCCAGGCTCCTACTTGGAAAAGTTTCATCTCCCAAACTCCTGCTTACACTTATCAAAGGTACCAGAACTTGTCAGAGATCTGGGATGCATGGATTGTGCACTCTAAATTGGCCCTTGGTGTGAGTGTGTGCAGTTTTTGCCTTCTGAGGAAGGTTGGGCGCTGGGCTGGCAACTCGGCACCATACAACTCCACTGACAATTGTTCTGTAGACCATTGTTTGCCAAGGTGACACCTAACAGGAAAAGCCAAAAGAAAAAGAAGAAGTTAGGTTTAAAAAGGACCCAGTGGCCATTAGCCTAATATACACATATGAACCTATAACTATGTGCCCCTGGGTAATTTATCCTGTTATTTATTAATAGGAATGCATGGCTTGAGTTAAAAAGGCCCCAATGGCCATTAGCCTACTATACACATATGAACCTATAACTATGTGCCCCTGGGTAATTTATCCTGTTATTTATTAATAGGAATGCTTGGCTTGGGTTAAAAAGGACCCAGTGGCCATTAGCCTAATATACACATATGAACCTATAACTATGTGCCCGTGGGTAATTTATCCTGTTATTTATTAATAGGAATGCATGGCTCAGGTTAAAAAGGCCCCTGTGGTCATTAATCTAGTGCACTTATATAAACCTTTGGGCTCCCTTGCACCTCAACATAGAAAAAGAGTAACATCAAAATCTGCACCATAACTTAAACCAAATATAGAAAATTTGATGAGATAAATAATGGAAGAATGCAATTTAGAAAAAAAAAAACAACAACAAGCCACTGGCAACAAAATCACCACTTGTAAAAGAATACCATTTTAAATACTAGGCAAAACTACTGTACTACTCCACAGGAAAAACACGATACAGATTCAAAGCAGTTTTTGTTGGCAATTACCAAACATTTTCAACTTGGCAAAAAAATCAACCCCACCCTTTCACACATGTAACCTTTACTATAGGATAGAGATTCAATTTATTCTATATAATGGTGCTAACTCACTTAATTCACTCTGTACTTCCAATACAAGCAGTAAGAGATAAAGACAGAGTCACTATTACCATTTCACTGTTTACAGTTCCTACTAGCATGAAAGAAAAAAAGCTTACAAAAACACTAAAACCCGCTTTTCTTGCTGCAGACACCCTCCCAGCTGAATATCTCAAAACAGCTGCAGATGCCATTGCGTACCTAGTATCTATACTTAAATATATATTTCACAGAAGTTATAGCACCAAAAGTCTGGAGACAATAATACATTATTCTCTTATATAAAGGTACTAAATCTCTTGAGCTGAAAGACTACAAACCTATAGCTATCTGTTCTCGTCTCTCTAAAATTCTTGAAAAATGTCTTCCTGTCTTGTTGATCAAATACCTAAGAAAGAATAAATTACTTTCCACAATGCAGCATGGATTTAGACCCATGGACAACACAGAAACAGCATTACTAACTTTCATAAACTATTTTATAAAAAAATTATAACATCTGATAAAGTTTTACATTATTTGCATCACATATTATTATTTAAGCTCAAGGAACTGGGCCTCACGAACACTGCAATCAGTTGTTATAAAAAGTTATCTTAGCCTGCAAACGAACAGTGTACTCTTGGCAGACGAGTTGTCGATTCCTATGGAAACAGCATTGGGTGTGCCAAAAGATTCAATATTAGAACCATTATTTTTTAATATACATATACATAAAATGCACGTAGCCTCTCTCCCAGTAAATGTACACCAAAATGTAAATGACTGAACGTTAATTATGCAGCCTCTACAGTCAAACAGTTCCAAGATCAAAAATTAAAAAACGGTTTCAGTAGTCTAAGCTACTCATAAATTGAAAGAAAACTAGGCTAAATGCATTTTCACCTCCAACCCAGTAATCAAACTTGTATGTGCCTTGAAAATATTAACAGTTAATAATATTAGAAATAAGCTGACATTAAAAAGAAAGCTACTGGGTATAGTAACTAACCACAGATTAGGATTCGATCAACATGTCCATTTTTTTTACAATTACTAATTGTAAAAAAAAAAAAAAAAAAAAAAAATTATGCTGTTCAAAAACAAAACAAAAAAACCTAGGAATTCTTTAAAAAGTTAAATCTTTCCTATCAGATTAGCCAAAATTGAGCAACAGTTAAGACTGCAAAGTCCACAAATTACCATATTAATCAAACAATAGCTGTTTTGCACATCAATCCCTTAACTGGCTGGAGCTTCCAAATTTATTAGCCTACACTGACATTAGCTCTTCACACAATATCCTGTACAGCCTAGACATATGTTCTGCCACCAGCCCATACCTCGCAACTGTCTAGGTTTTGCAGAATGTCCATATTTTTGCCTCATATTTTGGTCTGTGGTTTTCCAGCAAATCAGTGATGACTGAAGCCACTTATTAATGGAAAACATTTGAATTTCAGACTTCATATCTTTTAGAAAATGCGTGTTAGCACAAATTGAACAATTCTAGCAACTTTCTCAGTTTAGTAGGGGAATATTTAAGAGCTGTCCCAATTTTTGGGCCCCCCATTATTTTAGACTTTGTCCAGATTTCTTGCACTAAGATGTTGAGAGGTGTGGTCAGTTGTCACTTATTAAAATGGATAAAATCCACAAAGAGCAAGCAAGAAGGTACCAAAGTACAAAAACTAGAGTGACGTTTCTGAGGATATTCTTTGTTAAAATATTATATAGCTTTTGATGGCTTAGTTGGATAAAACGTACTGTCCAAGATATTGGATATAATTTGTTTAGTCTGAACATTAGTGTGCACCAATCAAGTTGAGTTCTGGCCTTTTTTAAAAGGTACTGCACACTCTGTGTTAAAGGTAACAGCCATCAGTGAAAAAAGTACAGTAGTACATTGCACACCTCCAGCAACATTATACATTGGATTGTTTTGACTGACGCCGGCTTAATATTACAGATGGCCCACATCTGATGAATTTTATCAAAGAAAAACGGAAAGCTTAAGACATTTATGTATTTGTGTTAGTGCTTGTAGTTCTGCAACTACTTGGAATCTACTTAATAAACGAGTGTTCACAGAAGAATCTATCTGTGGCTTTATTGTTTCGCCTGACAGTGGTACTGGTGTGGATTACTTATTAAAATGGACATACCTCACAAAGATATGGGATCAATGAACCAATGCTTCATGCTTACTCAAACCCCTACAAATCTTACTGGTATCTGCGTATACCATGGCCACTGTTCATGTTGTTCTCAGGTGGATGGGCAGCTATATGTCGGTGTGACATCATTCCCTTTGAGTTTGGATCATCAGTCTATATATACTGACCATGTGGTGGGATCTTTGAAATCTAAGATGGCTTCATTATGGATAATCAGTCTATATACTGACCAGGTGGTGGGATCTTTGGAAACTAAGATGGCTTCATTATGGATAATCAGTCTATATACTGACCATGTGGTGGGATCTTTGCAATCTAAGATGGCTTCATTATGGATAATCAGTCTATATACTGAACATATGGTGGGATCTTTGGAATTAAAGATGGCTTCATTACGCATTATGTCAGATTTTGTGCTTGCTAGGTTAATCATTAATTGACATAAACAGTTAAGTTGGGTAACACATTAACAAAATTAATTTAAATTTGAATATTATCTGTGTGGTTTTGCTCATTAATTTTAGTTATAAACAAGTATTATTTTTGACTTACCTGCTAGAATTCATATTATATGTGTAAAACTGACAGTATGATTCATTAGTGCATGTTTGATCAGATTCAAACCAGCTTGATGTATGGACTACCTTGTAATCACTTTTTGGGAAGCCAGTATCCACATATAATTGTGTGTTGCACCCTGATAAAAATAGGAATAAAATGTGGTGTTACTACGGAAAAAGGGCAGCTTTTAGCATTTTACTCTAGATATATATTATTTGATTATTTATTTGCCTGATCTGATAACTGAGAAGATAGGAAGGAACTAGGGTTGTGTGTTTTTTTTAGCCATGACAGAAAATTACAGAAAAAAATGAAAGCTTTCAATAAAAGTAGACCAGATTACATTCTACAGCTAGGAGGCTGTACATATTTAGGATGACAGGTACAGTTTGACTGAATTTGAATAATATAACAAAAACATTACAAATACTACATGCCTAGCTGAATGAGAGAGAGGGATAAGTAATTTAGCATGGTAATGGTCAATGACCCCTGAAAAAAAATATTCTCCTTCAGTTATATTATATATTTTTTTAAGTACTTTTCTTTATTTAAAAATGAGACCTTTGTATGTGGTAGCCGTTGTAGGACTTTTAATCAGTAAAATAATAATGCAGTTATCTATATTTCTGCAAGCATATTTTATCTGTAGCTCATTCAACAAGGATAGAATTGTCACTTTGAATATCCTGTTTCTTCTTCTGTGAAAGCAGGTGTCATTATTTTTAGTAGATATCAGGAGCACCACCAAGTCAGGTAGTTTGATTCCCATCAGGGAAATGTTGGTGTCAGGGATGAGATTGCATGGAATTACTATCCCTTCAGCCTTAACACATCAATAGGTCAATTTTCTAAAGGATTTCAGCATCTTCTTTATATTGGGTGGGTTGACTTTTTTGTCACTTCAGACCATAATAATGAACTTCTGGTTCTATGTTTTTATATCACTCTGTCTCAACTGCTTTTTTGTTTAAGCAAACAAATATATATTGTGCATGTGTATAAGACATTTCTGTGTATAAATACACATGCACACTACCTCTTTCTCTGTGTCTCTGCCTTGCACACACATGCAGACACAAACACATACACACACACACACACACACACACACACACACACACACACACACACACACACACACACACACACACACACACACACACACACACACACACACACACACACACACACACACACACACATTTTAGGCCCCTGACATAATCAGAGATAATTATCAGGCTTCCTGCAAGAGGATAGTGTCCAATATGCCCTATTTTCATTCCATAAATCCAGTACCTTTTGCCTAATGTTCAAGAACTTCAAATTCCATCGTCATCCTGCTCTAATCTGCAAGAAATTTCTTCCTAATGAAGATTTCACCCTCTTGACTTCCACAAGCAGTGTATTGTTTCAAGTGCCCCTTTCATGCTGCAAAAAAATGTGATCCCTAACAAATGCCAACGTCTTCCTCTTTTAAACAATTGTAAACCCAGATTTAATCTGACCTTATCTGTCTGTAATGTAAAGAAAATACTTTTAAATTCCTTAATCCTTTTTCATATATTAAGGTAGAAAGTACTTTAGTATTTCATTTTTCCCAACCTGCCTACCTTACTGTATTAAAGGCCTTATTACTGTTTTATATATAGGAGGTGTAACCTTAATGTTCATAGACCTTACTGCTCTTAATAACATTCTGACCACGTAAGACATGTTCCTCAAAATCTTATTCATATGTACCTTGAATTTAAGATTATTATGTGGTGGTGCTGCTGTGGTAGTGCTGTTGCCTCACATTAAGACGTTGTCCCGTTCAATTCTCAGCTAGAGTGTCTTCTGTCTGGAGACATGCGTGAATGGGCGTACCTTCATTGAAGGTTGTGAGTCAGGGCTGGCAACTTGGCATGTAAAAATCTACTGCCAATCATTAGCGGACCGGAGTTCCGCTGTGGCGACCCCTAACCGGGAAAAGCCAAAAGACACAACACAACATCAATTACTACACCTAGGTCCTCAAAATCTCACATTCCTCAATTATACTATCCCAGCTGTAAAGCTATTTTACATTATGTCCAACTAAATGCATACTTTCACATTTGTTCCCACTGAAATGTAACCTGCTCTGTTCAGTCCATATATATATAAGCTATCTAAATATTTTAAATGTCTAATTGACCTCTTATTGATGCTGTGATTCTGGCAATTTTATTATTATCAATAAATTTCTCAACTCAACATCTATTTGGTGGTGGAAAGGATGAAATGAATGTATAAAATATGTAAGGACCCATAAAAGATTGCTTTGAAGCATTCTTTGATACACTGAACTCCTAGAACCAACACACCTGAATACAAACCCTTGACTCTGTATCTCTTACAGTTTAATGGACAACATATTTGTAGAAAAGTAGTTTCTACCAGATTAGAGTTATGAATCTGGTTTTATAATCAAAAGGTCCGGGTTCAAGCCTTAATTGGCTAATATATCACATTGTGGTTTTGTTTTTTACAACATGTGTAGTCAAAGGAGATTTATACGTGAACATTTTGTGAGGGGATGTATCGTGCATGTTTTGTATGCATGAGGTACTGGATTCGATACCCAGCATCTACATAACTGTATTTCATGTGGTACTAGTGGTAAAGGGTTTGATTTACTCAGCCCGCATATGCCTACTGTGTGACCATGAGCAAGTCACTTAACCATACAGTGCTTTTAGGCAACTGGAAATTGGGTCAGGCTCTTCAAGGGTGAGGTAGCGTGCAGTATTTTACAATAATGATAATAAAAGCTTAACTATTTGCTTCTAGTGTGTTCACACTTCAAACACATTAAACTAAGTGAAAATGCTAAATTCATAGGCATGGGCTCAGTGATATCACCCCCCAAAGCACTTTATGCTTAAGTGACTTGCCCACTGAAGGCAAACAAAGGCGAAGATAATGAGTCCTTATAACAGAGGAAGTAACTTGTCAAGAACTCAGAGACTTAATCCTCTGAGCCAACTGTTAGATGGAATTATGGCATTTGGAAATATTGCTAACTCTTCATCTGTCCATATCTGTCTGGGTTCTACACCTCACTTCCAAATCTGACCATTTAAAAGGACCATCCTATCCAGGCATGTGTGTTCATTTAGTGACAGTTTATCCTGCACTGTGCCTTTACTTGTAGACAGGATGAAAGAACAACTCTCTGCTATTGATTGGTTTTCACAGTTCTCTCAATTTCTGTTTACGTACAGGAATACTTTTCACAAGGTTTTTGCCTGGAGTGTAGACATATTCATCCCATATACATATTTACAGTTCTTCCTGTACAGCTTTCTATCCTTCCCACAAATAACAAAGGATCTTAGCACAGCTGCCTAGCCAACAATTTTAGCCTTAGAATGCAAATATTTTCTATGTTTTTTTGTTTTGATACTCTGTCTCCAAATAAAATATGGTACTCTTGTCCAGTTTCTATTATAATAATATTTCAATCTCTGATGATTTCTTTCTATTATAATAATATTTCTATTTCTGCAAATTTCTTTCCAACATTTCATTAATGCTGTCTATTGTTAGACATTAGCAATGCAGTTGTGATAATTAGCTTTGCAGCCTTTTGGCCAATAACAGATGAGTTATTGAGAGACTGATCCCCTGCAGTCGATTATTCCTGTATTCTAAAATTGTAACATTGTAATTCTCATACTTTTTTTTTTCTCTTTTTTTCATAAGATTCTTTGCTATGTGGTTAGTTCTTATACTTATTCAGTATAATCACACTATCCTCTAATGGCATGCATGAACTGTCACTCAAGCAGAAGTTTTATTAATTTCTGATTTTTTATCACAAGTCGTGATCAGAGAACTATGGACTTTAATGCATCAGTCAGCTCTGTTCCTGTTGTTTCTATTATGGGATTATTTTAAGGAAACGTAACAATAATCTATGCATATAAGACTCCTAGCTTTTTTGAAATGAAGCAAATTAGTGCCCAATTAACTCCACAGATGCATGTGTTCTTGACTACTAGGAAAACAGTGGGATATATCAGTTAATATCTCTTATTTTGTATTGTTATTTTGTTAGCACCGCATTTAGTAAAGATTTACATTACTGTTTCAGTCTGAGAAAACAGTATGGCTCTTTAATATTTCCCGGTGTGGTTTATAAACCTTCTCAGGTACTGGAATTTTTTAGTTAATTAAAAGCTGCTGTTTTGTTAGCTTTGTATGCCAATCCCTTGGAAAAAAACATATGCCTTCTTCAAACCACAATAATTCTGAGTGCCTTCCTTGCTGGTGATTTTGGTCAAATCAACCATTCGCTGTATTGTACAGCTTTTTCTGTGTTTGTGTCATAAATCTCTGGAATTGTTTTCTATTTACATCTGTCTATTACTCAAGGAATGTCTCTTTCATCTTCTGCTTCTTCATTCTCCTATTTAACTATCCTCTGCTCAACAAATCTGATGTATCCAGTACCTTATCTTGGCCAGTATTAATTTTTAGATCCTTCTCCTGTAGAATAAGGGATATCCTTTCCAATCTCAAATTACTTTTTTGCAAAGAAATTTTGAATATGTTTCCAAGTTCATCTGAAGTTCTTTGCCATAGACATAGTCATGGAATATCTTATATCCATCAAGTACTGCTAACAGTTTATTTTATCTAAAAAATCTATTCTGTGCACCACTAAATTCTCTTGACCCTCGGGCAATTAGTCTGCTCTTTGGTAGGACCCCTGCCCTTTACCATTCAAAAGGAAATCTTGCTGAGATCTAGTTTCAACAAACATTAACTTTTGTACTTCTTTTCCGCTGTTGTGTCACTGTGGAGATGGTATATACAAGTTATGGAATATGAGTATTTCCCCTCTCATCTAGGGTGCAAGGGGACTTCCCCCTGGAAAATAAGCTTCCTTTGTTGTTCACTGAAAGTGGCTTTCAGTAATAGTTTTTCAAATGTATTGTCCATCGGACAGATTTCATTTGATGAATCATCTTGATTCCTACATTGGACCCATATGTTTGTATACCATCTCTTAGTGTTATGATTTGTAAAACAGGTACGTTGTATATTATATCTTGTATAATGCCGGCATTTTTACTTAATGGAGCTACACAGTGACCAGCATATGTTATGTGAGGGATTACTGCTCTTTGTGTAGTAATTTGAGTCCAATGCAAGAAAGTTATCATTTGACAATATTTTGTACTCTGCATCTGTCCTATTTCAATTCAGTATTTTTCTTAGCAATACTCAGTATTTATTGTCAAAATAAGATGTGTATTCTTGTCTATCTGCCTTTGATGTATTTTTAGACTTCATGTTATTAAGTTTTTTTTTCATTTCTGCAGCAGCCAACTTAACTCTTGGCTGCTGCAACTTATGTTCATGTTTATGTTTATATTCATGAACATGCTATCAAAAACATATGTATGTGTTTTATACACAATGCCAGTTTGTAACATAGACTCAATAGAATTATATTAGAAAAGGCAACAGACATCCCAATTACATGACACTTTTTTAACTGCACGGGAATTCTAGCACACCGTTACTGCCGCAATACCCTGCAATAGATTCTCTTTTTCAGAATCTATTTCTGTTGCAAACGTTTTTCTTCATTTATATATATATATATATATCTTTTTTCCTCAGGTAATGTTTTTAATTGTGAATGAATAATATCATTAGCTTTATAAACATAAATGAATTTTGGAAATGAAATGGATTTCTCTTAACAACCTACACCTGGTTTTATAATTTTTCTATCACAAAGTGTCCTGCCTGTTATTAGTAAAGCACACAGCTTCCCAAGTTCACAGTCTTTGGCTTTGTTCTTCAGGTCAGTAACATACACAGGATTCTGGGCCGCTGACAAGAATAACTGGTGTATAAATAGCAAATTCTTTCTGAACTCAGAATAACCATCTTTTAACAACAGCAGAAAACGTAATACTTTCAATGCTTCTTACCAGCGAAAAGCAGTGACAAGCAAAAATAAAACATACCATACCATTTCATGCTTCTTGGCTGCTCCACTCTAAGAGAGGAAACATCACATATCTAGAGCCAAAGCTCTTACATTTCAGCTAAAATTCCTTGAAAAGAACAAATCCGTTTTGCTGTCAACTTCTCAGCTTTATATCAATAATATTTAAAATGTCCCCAAATTCTCTCTGGATTTGGCCATGATTCTGGTGGCCAGAGCTATGCCAGTCTGCATTGTGATGTTGGATTGATGACATCATCCTCTTTGGCTGACATCACAATGGGTTGCAGGTTCTGGCTGTCAAAGCAATACTTGTCTGCATTGTGATGTAGGGCTGCTGACATCAGCCTCTTTGGCTTACATCACAATGGGTTCCATGGTGAAGACAGAGATTCTACCCAATAAATTAGTTGCATACCAGGAAATTAGTTATTATGAAAAATACATTGAACAGTTTATTCGTGCTATCGCTAATATTTCAATTTTGAAAGGTAAGTGTTAATTTTAATGCAGACTTGCAGGTGGGTATGAAAGAAATATTCACCGATTAAGAGGTAATCCAGTGTAAGATGGAGGGAATTGCATAAAATAATTAGGCAAAAGTTACTTATGAAGCAATCATGACATTTTGTTTGATTTGAGAGATAGTACCAAAAGGTAATTTAACCCAACACAGGTTGAGCTTGAAAATTGTCTATGGCAGTCAGTGTTCTATGCCAGTTCACTAATGGAAAATAAAATGTCAAAGATGCTTCAGCCAAAAGGGGAAGCGTTTTGGCACATGCTGTGCAAAAAACAACTTTTTAATTAATTATATGAGGAGTACAGCACCATAAGAATGGTACACACACTACATGCACACTGCCAATCCCATATCATACACTGCCCATCTTATGAGCATGCACAATAAATTAATGTATATTTCTTTTGTTTACTGCAGTTTGCCAGTAGCTTTCTTTTGTGGTACAACTAGCACAACTCATAACTGTACCCTCACTGCCCTGATTTTGCATCATATATTTGCCCCTTACCTTATAAAATTTTGGATTTTCAGGTAAATCACCAAGGATTAGTCAGTCAATAGTACATGACATTAGTGTCACATTCCTGATCGTTCAGAAAATCCATGTTCATTCAACTAACCTTTTTAAATGAATTACAGTAATATTTAACTTTTACGTATTTGTCTTCTTATTACTTATAGCTTTCTAGAGAATTCTTTAACAAAGAAATTGAGAAGTTTGTCTATAACTGGTATTTATATTTTTAAAATATAGAAAAATGTATATATTAAAGTTAATACAATTTTATGCATTTAAAAGAGCTGGGGAAACCGCTCAACTATCTCTGATTTTGTCTCATATTTTTGCACTGTACCTCGTACCTTTTAAAAATAGTTTATTTTCCTCCTTAATCCCAGCATATTAAAGTCAATAAATAATGGTCGACATTAGAGTTTTGTACTCCTTATTGTTCAGAAAATCCATGCTAACTATTTTTATTTTATTTATTTATCCTTTGTTGATCTGGTTAGTCCCATTAGGCTACTGGCCTGTATTCAGCGGAGGCCCAGAAGATATTTATAGTACTATGGGAAATTTGGACCTGAATGCCATTCCCTTACCTATAAGTTGGGCAACATAGAATGATTTTCTTATCTTAGCTAAGTGTTGGTCAATGGCCAGATTGCACAATACATACTGTATGTTGATTAGTTTTCTAGTTAAACTTACTTGTATTTTATGTGTATGTGTGTGTGTGTATATATATATATATATATATATATATATATATATATATATATATATATATGGTTCTACCTCAGATAAACGAAACACCACATAACCGACAAGACACGACAACACCGAAAACCTACATCACCGACAACGTAAATAACCGACTCTGAAAACGCCGACATTGGTATGCTAATAGCGCCTCTCGCTCCTACCACATTACCTGGAACGTGGTAGGCGAGGCGCTATGCATACCAATGTCGGCGTTCAGAGTCGGTTATTTACGTTGTCGGTGATAAGTTCGTGTTGTCGTCGGTTAACTGCTTGTCGGTTATGTGGTGTTTCGTTTATCTGAGGTAGAACCATACATATATATATATATATATATATATATATATATATATATATATATATATATATATATACACACACACACACACACACACACACACACACACACACACACACACACACACACACAGTGCCTCTTTTGTAAATTAAAAGGTGGCAGTACACATACATTGTATTTGAGTCAATTTCCAACGCCAAAAAAAAAATAATACTTTTTTCTCCAAATCCTTTTGCATGAAAAAATAAATACATTCTTCTCTCTTAATAATAATACAACAATTTAAGCCACTTCCCACAGCAAATTATTAAGTATGATAGTGGATAATAATCTTAATTTAATTGTTCATTTGCGCTTTTTTTTTGAAGGGGTGTGCTAATGTCCTCTTTCCTTCCCCACTTTGATTACACAAACAGTGTATGTTAACTAGCTTACAAAAATTTTTGCAATTTGTGAAACTGTTGGCCATAAATCACAAGAGATGCACCCTTTATGACAGTCGGCATATGCGTACAATACAGACCGAAATAATAATAATGAAGCTACCTAGAAAATGACAGCTAGGAAGAGTAAGACAGGGTTTTGAGCTAAAGGACGTTTTAGATCGTCTACATTTAGGTACAGACCTTGCATATGTACTATCAGTAATCTGTGCTATAAGAGGTTATTTAGGATAACAAGAAAAAAAAGATATGTCTTGCAACCCTGCACCCCCACAACCCCCTGCCCAGCCATTTTAGTGTTCCATTTCTTGCCAATTTCTCTCCAGTTACTATAACAGAGTTCAAAGCTATCATTAGTGGACTGGAGTTCCGCTGTGGCGACCCCTAACCGGGAAAAGCCGAAAGACAAACAACAACAACAACAACGTGTGCATACTCTTTTCTTATTTACTTCTGCGGTGATTAGAGATATTTAAATAAAATAACACAAATACAAACAATACACTCTCACAATGAAGCGTCTATATTACCTTGTCGAAAGATTAAATATCGAATGGCATAAACATTGAAAGTGCCGTACATTGAAACTGTTTTTCTGGGGGGCTGTGCCCCCCACACCTCCCGCTAATTATATATACCAACTACGAGATCGCACTACAGTGAGGAAAAAGCAAATGTTCTCATCCCCACTGCACCATGATCCCGCAACAACACTTTCGATGTACTGCATTTACGACATTATTGCCGTTCTATATTTTCAGCATGTGATAAGGTGAAGTAGACCCCACAATGAAAGCAGACTTAGCATTAACAGCAAACTTCTCCGCCCGTGAAGCTCACATTCATTGAAATGGCATTGAAACTCACACTCAAAAAAATTGCATCTGGCCAGTGGAGGATTAAGTTTACCTTTGGGCTGTTTTCAAACCACAGGC